>NW_024108897.1:192500-242299 GCF_013358895.1 Oreochromis aureus
GGTGAAATGAGCAGAAGCTGCTGAGAATTGTGCTGATAAGAGGAGAAAAGGCTGAAAATTTTGCTGAAAAGAGGTAAAGAAGCAGAAAGTTGCGCTGAAAAGAGATGAATCAGCAGAATTTCTGCTCAAAAGAGTTTTTTCTGAAAACAGCTGAGACTTGTGCTAATAAGAGGTGAAAAGGCTGAAAATTTTACAGAAGAGGTGAATAAGTAGAATTTGGCCTTAAAAGAGGTGAAAATTCTGCTGAAAAGAGTTCAATCAGCAGAATTTCTGCTGAAAGAGTTCTGCAGAACTCTTTTTAGAATTCTGCTGAAAAGAGGTTTTGCTGAAAACAGCAGAAAATTTTGCTGAAAAGGGTGAAAAGCTGAAATTGAGTTAAAAAGTTTAACTGTTAACTGAAAGAAATGTTGCCATAAGCGGATTTGAAACCCGGCCTTCCAGTCTGAGAACGGATGTTGATCTCACTGAGCTAAACTCACTCTGACAAAGAAAAGGTGGAGAGACGGACAACTCTGCTGAAATGAGCAGAAGCTGCTGAGAATTGTGCTGATAAGAGGAGAAAAGGCTGAAAATTTTGCAGAAAAGAGGTGAATCAGCAGAATTTCTGCTGAAAAGAGGTAAAGAAGCAGAAAGTTGCGCTGAAAAGACATGAATCAGCAGAATTTTTTGCTCAAAAGTGTTTTTCTGAAAACTGCTGAGATTTGTGCTAATAAGAGGTGAAAAGGCTGAAAATTTTGCAGAAGAGGTGAATAAGCAGAATTTGGCCTTAAAGAGGTGAAAATTCTGCTGAAAAGAGTTCAATCAGCAGAATTTGTGCTGAAAAGAGTTCTGCAGAACTCTTTTAGAATTCTGCTGAAAAGAGGTTTTGCTGAAAACAGCAGAAAAAGCTGGGATTTGTGCTGAAAAGTGGTGAAAAAACTGAAAATTTTGCTGAAAAGGGGTGAAAAAGCTGAAATTGAGTTAAAAAGTTTAACTGTTAACTGAAAGAAATGTTGCCATAAGCGGATTTGAACCCGGCCTCCCAGTCTGAGAACGGCTGCTCATCTCACTGAGCTAAAACACAGTGCAACCGGTCAAGGAAAACTAGTGACCAGACTGATAATGTGGCAGAAATGGGCAAAAAATATTGCATAAAAAAATCAATATCTCAAAAAGTATAGAACTTATGATTACCAAAAGATATAGCGCACATTAGCAGAAAGAGCAGAATTTTTAAAGTTTGAATGGACAAAATCGGCTGAAAACTGAGGGAGTAGTTAGCGCCAAAAAATCACGGAAGCAACTAGAATAAAGTAGAATAAAGAATAAAGAGAAACAGGAAAATAATAGTGTGGAAGCCCTTTTAGGGCATCCACACAATAAAGAGAAACAGGAATCAATAGTGTGGAAGCCCTTGAGGGCATCCACACAATAAAGAGAAACAGGAAAACAATAGTGTGGAAGCCCTTGAGGGCATCCACACAATAAAGAGAAACAGGAACTCAATAGTGTGGAAGCCCTTTTAGGGCATCCACACAACTAGAAAAATTTGCATTTCCTGCTGAAAATGCAGTGTGGATGCTTTAAAGCTGAAGCTTTCTGCTGAAACTAGCTGAAAAAGCTGAAAAGTTGCAGAAATTGTAAAAACTTTGCAGAAGCAAAGGAACTTTGCTAAAATGTAGTAACTTAGCAATAAATTAGAGGAAACATAATACTTGGCAGAAATGCAATAGCATAGCAGAACTTAGCAGAAATATTGTAACTTACCAGAAACACGATAACTTCTCAAAAATACAAGAATTTAGGAGAAATAGTATAAGATAAGAGAAAGAATATATTTAGCCAAACATTCTTAAACATTACAGAAATACTATGATTTAGAGAAACAGTACAACATAGCAAAAATGCTGTAATTTGACAGAAATACTACATTTGGCAGAAATACTATATTTAGCACAAATCTTATAAAATAGCAGAAATAGTATGATTTAGCACAATAGTAATAACTTAAACAGAAAAATTGAAAAGCAAAATGGACAGCTGAAAAATGCTGAACATGCTAAGGATCCTTCAAATGTACTTGTTAAATGAAAAAATCGGCAACAAAAAAAAGGATAACAGTCACACAATCACAAATATAGACAAAGTAGTTACTGACACCCCATACTGAGGCAGGATTCATAGAAACACACATTATCTTTTCTCTTAAACACTTTTTCACATTTTGAGATAGTGTAATTTCTATAAAGAATACGTGTAATGGTTCAATAGATATAGTTATTTAAATGTCCATAATAATCACATGATCATTTTTGTACATACTACAATTCAAGATTTAGAGCTGTGTGTTTGTATGAATTCAGCTTGCTATACTTATAGACTTAGATATATTAATCCACTATTTACCAAAACAAGTTATATGGTTTGGGTAAATAGATTGGGTATGTCCTACAAAATAACCAAAAACAAAAAAACCCCACAAAAAACAGTATATCTGCACATTAATCCAGAGTTCAGTTTCATATGTCTGATATTGTTTGTTAAATCTGGTGACACAAACACAGTCAAAAATTCATTGAGGTCATTTTTACCCTCGACCAATGATATGCTGGTCACTTGGACCAGTTTAGTATTTGCTGTCACAGAGGAATGTTAACCATAAGTCCAAAAGACAAAACTGAAAAAATATGTTAATTGCAAACATGTTTTTGCTCAGTAAAAGGATTGAAATTACATGGAAACTGTCACCTTACAGCCTCATTGTAAATAGCATCACAAACAGATGTTTTCCACACAGTTAACAAAGCTCCACCACATCCGATCACTGCATATAAATCTAAAAGAAAACAAAAACAAATAAAATGTAATTAACACAAGGGAAGACTTTTGATTTAATAACTAAGCTTAAAATAAGTGTTACCTTTGAATATTTGTGGGAAAAATCTGATGCTACCCCAAGAATACAAAGCCACACTGGAAACGATGACAGGCTTGCAACCCTCTGTCTTCCTGGAGTGAGGTGCCTGATCAGTAGCAGTGAGTTGACAGAAGTCGGTGTCTGTAAGAGTGGTCAAACACTGATACTCTGTCCATTTACGTAGAGTCTAAGAAGCTGGAATGCAGGCACACAGGACGAGCTTGTTCTAAAAAATACAGAAAAGGGAACATTTTATTTGTGTTAAGGCCTAAAAACTACAAATAAGTTATAAAATGAACAATGTTGAAATACCTTATAGGTGCTGCAGGCCACCAGACTCCAGAGCAATCTCACACTCACATGATGGTGAGGAAAGACATGAGCTCTGTGATGAGGTTTGAATGTCTCAGTTGGGACACTGAAGAACTCAGAAGACAGCAATACCTGCACAGAGAGACAGAGTAGAAAAAGCATAGATTTGTAATCCATAATGTGAATTAAAACTCAAAAAGTGTCAACAAGTATAATAATTTCAGTATGGAATTATTTATGCAATAAATAGGATTTAAATTAATTAATTGAATTAAAAGCACTGACATTTTTTTATCAAAGATAAAGAATCATACCTCTCTCTGTGCTGAGGATCACTGAGCATCTCTGACAGGAAATACAGTTTCCTCAGTATGAGTCATCATTGAGGGTCTCAGAGGTGTGTAGTGTGGCAGCATGATGATGGTCTCCAGATCAGGCAGGAGGTCAGGTGATGGGTGTGTCATCTTCTCCATTGAAGACACACTGGTATGGCAGTTCATAAAACAGCAGTCTCTGTGTGGCATGTAGTTATCTGTGCAGTCCAGCACTGATGGATCAGGTTTGGCTCAGCAGTTCATGAAGATGGTGTTAAGATGTTGTTGTTTCAGCTGAGGATGGTGACGTTTGAAGGTTTTGCCACAAAGGAAACAGGACTGTGTGTGCCCTGTCTAAAAAAATACATCTACAAAACATAAAGTGCTTTTAACACCACCCACCCTCCCCACCTACCCATCTCAGCCCCCAAGTGTCTATTTAATGCTGGTATGGGGTGTCAGTTACTAAATCTAATTAGTGCATCAGAAAGCGGGGCTACACCCTAAAGCCCCGCTTTCTGATGTCTTTGTTTATTAGCAGCTTTTTCCAGCTGCTCAGAGAATTCTGACTTGGCCTTTATCCACCCAAACCCAAACCCACCCGGATAAAGGCCAAGTCAGAAAATGGATGCAGAAACTTTCCATGTACTTCTAAATCAGTTTTTATACAAATTCTGTAAGCTGTAAAAATGTTGTTCTCTACATAATGTATCATTATAGACATCTCTGGTAGCCTAAAGATAGTTTAAAACTTTTAACATTTTTTTACCTGTAAAACATGATAAGCAAAACCTCATTCATCCCAAAAACATTTGATTCTACAAAATTTACTATAATCAAGAAAATATAATTGTCTGTAACCAATAATAAATACCTGCATTTATCTGGGATTTATTTATTTACTATTTCATATTTGAAAGCCCTCAACAAAGATCTCGTTTGTTGAGATACATATGTCACAATAAATAAAAGTATCAAAAAGGAGATAACAATTAACATCCATGAAAAATGCATTTTAAAATAGTAGATTTAGTCATTTAAAACATGAGAATAAAAATAAATGATGTCTGTTTAATACTTTTGCAGCACATTTCAGATCAGAGGTGCATGATAACAGAAGGCAGATGTCCCTGCTCTGCATGAAGTACAGCCATGATTTGGTGAAATGATTAATAACATTGCAATGAGAAAGGTTTGATAAATTGAAGGATGGTCTTCTTACAGGCAGAGCAGGGAAGCGAATTTTTGAGACGCCTTCCATTATCAACAAAAAATCTTTTTCATACTGTACAATCAGTAAACTCTGTAACAAACATGATCTATAATTGTTTCAAAACTCACCAGGCGACTTCATGATTGGCTCGAGGACAGGATACAAAACACAGGGTTGTGGTAACTGTAATACGTTGTCAGAACACCTGAATGAAGATTCTGCTGTGGCTGAGAAATAAAAATGAGGTCAAGCAGGGTGTTCTTTTCTGTAGTGGCAGAAGTGATCAGCTGTGAATACCCTCTCGACTGAAACTGCTCCAGAATCTGTTTCCTTCCACTCTGTAACTGGTTCTCATTAAAATCTCCACACACAATTATTGGGTGACAGTCCATTATTTGAAGTGAATCTAAAAGACTTACCAGGTTTTGCATGAATGGTGTCAAACTGTAGTCAGGGGGTCTGTACACAACAGCAATGAGCGCAGGGAATGGAGCCTGAACCTTTAACACTAAAAACTCAAGATCAGTGACATTATGCAGATACTGTTTTACCTGAACCTGAAAATGATTCCTCAAATACACAACAACTCCACCACCACTTCTGCTGGCCATGTGAGGAAAGTTTGTGTAGGACACATGTCTGTTGCGTTTGAACATGGTGTAGCCGTCAAATGAAGACTGTCTGCAACAAAGGAGCCTTGGAGGTGAGACTCAGTGAGACACAAAACATCTGCTAAACACATTTCATGATGACTCTTGATGTCACTGATGTGAGATGGCAAACCCTCCGTATTGTGATGGATCAGTGTAAGAGTGTCAGGTCTGCTGGCTGTTTCTCTGACCTGAAGAAGAGGCATCATTTCCTCAACACTGGCTTGTCTCATGGTTTGGAGCGCTGCAGTTACCTCAGGATTGGCATAAATCTTGTTCTCATCCAAGTCCTGTAAATAGAGTCCACTGAGAGACGTCACCCTGCTGAGAGCAACATAAGCCATACCTGGTTCAAAAATGTTCTTCATTGAAACTACAGCTGTCTGTGTTGTCATACCCTGGGTTTTGTGAATTGTGCAGGCGAATGCTAGCTTTACAGGAAACTGTCTGCGTACTGCTCCTTTAAACTTCAGACTCTCCTCTGCTCTCTCAATGTAAACCAGATCATCAGATACTGCATTAGCACTGCGGTTGCTTCTTACAGACTGCTGGTTGTCCATTCTGAGCCCCAGTTTAATTATGTATCCATCATTTTCAGATCTCACCACCTTTATCAGTATACCAAAAGCACCGTTAACCAAACCGTTCAATGTGTCCAAGTTTCTGGTCAGCATAACTCGAGCTCCTTCAGCAACGTTCAGGGTGTCGGGTAAATCATTTCGCCCACCTGTAAATGGTTTGTCTCTTCGTGCCATTCTACCAGTACGTGGATCCTTCTGGAAATCGTCTGCATTGATGATTATAACGTTTGAATGAAGCTTCTTGAGCGTATCTGTGTTATGGGATTCCACATTCTTGTTGGTGGCATAGATGTGTAAGACCTCGATTGGACATTCTTCTGGTACAGTCACAGCCTGTGACAACAAATCTCTGTCGCACTGAGAAAGCTCATCTGTCTTTTCTTTGACTCTAATCCTGTTCAACATCTCTGCAAAGGCCACATCATCTTTCTGACGCATGATCTCGGTTAGAGTGATCATCTGAAAATGTTCCCGCCATAGGTCAATCTGTTCTGGATCGTAAACACAGAGAGGTTTAGACTGTCGCACTGGTGGCAGCTGGTAAAATCTCCAACAGCTAAAACTGACATTCCACCAAAAGGTCTCTGAGTGCCTTTGATTTGTTTCAGTCTTGCATCCACATAAGCAAAAAGGGGTTTTGAAACCATCGAAATCTCATCAATAAAAATAATTTCGGCATTAATAAGCTCAGATCTGACTTCATCCAGTTGGTTACCAAGTCCTTGAATGGGTGGTTTCAGACTCCTGGGTAGTTTCAGTAGAGAATGTAATGTAGAGCCATTGATAGAAAAAGCTGCTGTACCGGTAAATGAAGTCAATAAAACAGTTGGATTTGATATGTCAGCTTCTTCTGCATTAGAAGGCAGTCTGCTCAGGATCTTTGATGCTTCAGAGTGAATACATTTAATCAGATGTGACTTTCCAGTTCCTGCACCACCGTTGATATAGAAGAAAAATGGATCTGGGTTCAAACCACAAACTCGCTGAATACACCAGTCTCTTATAGCATAGAACACGCAGGCCTGCTTCTGGTTCAGATTCTGATACATTACACGTACCACAGCTGGATCGACTGCAGGTTGTTCTCTGATGGCTCTGATCTCTGTTACAGCATCAGACTGACGACTGTAGTCGGGGACATTCTCCTGTTCGTTCTCATCATCAGAATGTCTCTCAGGAAGATTCTCATCACATTGCAGCCTCACAACTTCAGATTCAGGAGCAAGATTACACCATTCATCAATCACAACATCTCTATTTTGTTCAAACTCTTCCAGTGCACTCTCAATATCCTCAGAGTTCTTCTCATACTTGTCTTTATTTCTCTTTACAATCCTTTTTACAGACTCACTGTGGTCTGAACATGGAAGTCGTACAAAACCTGAGTTGTAGAAGGACTGATAGGTTTGGAACCCTTGTGGTTTCAGTTCCTGCTCTGATCTGTGTGGAAGGTAAAGTCTCAACAGTCGTCCATAATATTGCTCAGGATCTTTTTCCTGTGAGCAGTGGTAATACCTGATTATAGCTGGTTTATCATTCTTTCGCCTTTGTACAAATCCAAGCTGGTTTAGAAGAGGAAGCACATCTTTTCCTTCATTTGGACCACTCACCAACCGGCACAGGGCAGCAAAATCAGCCAGGGACATTTCCTTATATTCTGATGTCTCAGGTCTGCATTTGTATTTATCAGTCAAACTTGTCATCCAAATATTACAACTGTCGTGTGTTGTGGTTTCCAGATAGCTCATCGGGCGACTCATTTTTACCGGGTTATCATCTGTTGATACAAATACAACACTGCGGGAACATTTTTTCATTTTTATGCCACAGACACGAGTCACACACTCCTGTGCACTGATTTCTCTCTTTTTTGAGTAAGCCTGCATCACAGCTCTCATTTCATCACATTCATTGACCGTGTTGTTTGCAGAGTTATCAATAACTGTCTTCAGGTATTCAGAGAGGCCAGATTCTTTCTTCGTTATATATTTACAGAGGTATTCTACACATGAATAGGCATTCAAAATGAACGAGACATCTAAATTGGAGTTCCAGGCTTCAAGCAGGTGTGGGTTGTAATTGTTGATCCAACAGTCCTTTGGGTCACGTTTCAGAATAAGAGCTGTTTTCTTGTTTATGTCTTGGAGGCATTGTACATACTCATTCATTGTCAAGTTACATCGTGACAGAATCTGCTCTATGGTGAGGGAAGCAGCTTCAGGTTCCTTCAGCAGGTTCAACAAAGGTCTGAGTTTGGCTTTTGCAGCTTCAGTGTCTGAATCCTCATCCTGTCTCACAATCATTGTTCTTGTGGCTGGTGGTTTTGGAAACCCAAATCTACAACCAGAGTTCACACTCTTAAAGCATGTCTTTGTGTGGTTTTTACTGTGCTTTTGGAGTTCAGTGACTTTTTTGTGCAGTTCAGGTTGTTTTTCTGGATCAGGGAGTTGAGCTGAGATGTATCTGTCCACAAAGTCACAGACAGTTTGGTCATCATCCACATCTACTTCTACCTTTTCTCGAATCCACAGCAACATGTGTATATGCGGACTACCTCTGTGCTGGAACTCAACTCTGTAAAAGTAATCAATGATTTCACCAAGGGGCTGTGCAGGAGAAAAAGCAAATCTCTGAACAAAGCCTCAACACGCTTATCAAACATTCGCATGGTGGTTACTGGATTTGATCTTAGAATTTCACACTTTTCTGACCAGTCCAGGGCTTCAAAATCAACCTCTTCACCTTGCTGTCTCTTTATTGCTTGAATCACTTCAGGCCATCTCATCTCAGCAGCAGAGAATGTGACAAAGAACTGAGGAGTTCCTATTTGACGAAGCATACTGAATAGATCTTTGGTAGTTTTCTGCCAGTAAGCTGGAGTTCCTCTGAGTGGCTGCATAAATCTGATTGCATCTTTATTTCTTACCAGCTTCTCTACTTCTGTCTTACTTTGTAACATTCCTGATGTGATTTTTCGTCCATCTTTGGTCATAGTTTTACCTTTCCTTAGCTGTATTGTCATGCTGGAATTAGCCAGGTGTATTTCAGTAACAAACTGTGAGAAAAATAGATAATTTGTATCTTTAGCAAATCTTGCATCAATGTTGAAAAGCCTTGACTTGAAGTATGCACTCGGTGTGAGCTTGAGACGTCTCTTTTCATCCAGTGTATTCTGACCAGTAGGAAACTGCACAGGAAATGCCATGGCTTCCAAATGAGGAGTTCTGAAGAAGCTAACAGGATTGTTTCTTTCTGCAGGCGCCACACAATATGTGTTATCAGTGAAACAAAGAATCTCTTCTGAAATGTCTACAGGCTGCAGACAACTTTCTAGAGCAAAACCTCCATTGTTCAAATCACTTTCTGGTTCCTCAAGATTTTGTTCTTCTGGTTGTTCATCGCAGGACACCATATCAATATCTTGTTCACTTTCAGACTCAGTTTCACACAAAAGGGCATCTTTTTCATAGTTGTCAATTTCCATTAAATCTGCTTCATTATAATCATCACTTGCCATGCTGGCTTCATCACTGCTGTCATCATCAGGTAACGTTGGATCACAAAGCAATGCATCATCTCTGATAATAATATCTGTGTACTGCAGATGAATTTGTTTCAGTTTACGCAGGGCTTGAATGAGTTTAGACCAGGTGACAGTCTGGAACAGCTGATGGCCTTTGTAGCACAGTCGTCTTTTCAGCTTGATCCTCATTATCTGTGATTGGCTTCTGAGCCGAGGTAAAGAGTCAACTGTTTGTTGGACTTCAGATGGTACACACACCACATTACCACGTATGAGTCTTTGTCTGCCCTTTGGGAGTGGAATAATCTTAGCAAATGGGATGCATTTGGCAATCAGATGTCTCTCCAGAATGTTGAGATCACACAGTTCAGCTGGAATATCCTGCAATTCTAAAGCCTTGGCATGCGTCCACTTTTGAGGGAACTGTGACATGTGTGACAGATGTACTCCTTTTTTCTCTCAACAGGAAAGCTGCAGTGATCATGACATGCTTCATCACACATATGAACAAATTTACCAGTTAGACACTGCTGAGCTACAGTTTGGTGTTTTGAGTAATTTTCTCTTTTGCAGATTTTCACCTGATTAGGAAAAGAAGCTTTTAGACAAACAGTACAAACATAAGATGGTGCTGACTTAATGTTTGATCTGAAACGAGATATGGCCTCATTCATTAAACTGTTATCTGGATGACACTGTAAACTTTCAGCTGGTCGATGCATCTGACGATATTTTCTTTTTATGTTCATTGCGCATCTGATATTATGCATCTGTCTAAAAGAAAAACTGTTCCAATATTTTACTCTCATTCGTTCTCTCATATTCTCTTTGTGTTGTTGCTGAAATTGTCTCTCTTCTCCATAACGTTTAGTGATGTAAGATAGTTTTTTCTTTTTAAATTCTTCACTTTCTTTATATAGTTTATATACATATGACCTCATGCAGGCTTTATGTTTCTCTCTGAATTCAACAGAACTGCTGTATGTTCTTCTTATACGTTCTCTTTGTTTTTCTCTGAATATAGGATTGTCTTTGTATGTCCTTATGACACGTTCCCTTTTTCTCTCTCTAGTTTTAGCACTTTCTCTATACAGTCTTTTCATTTGCTCCTTCTGTTTTTCCTTAAAATCATCTCTTTCTTTATAGATCTTTCTCAAATGTTCTGTCTGTTTCTTTCTATATGTAGCATTTAGTTTATACAGATTATTTTTGTACATTCTCTTTTTCTCTCTGTGATCTGGATCATTAGACTTTCTACTGGAATTTCTTTTCTTTGCCTTAAAGCTTTCATCAAAAGCGTACATCTGCTGTTCTTTCTTTTTCTGATTTTCCTTCCTTTGTGGTACTTTTTGTTGGGACAATAATCTTCTCCTAATTTTTTGCCTTCGGTGTTTATTACATTTCAACAGTTTATGTGGCAGTTCCTGTATTGCCTTAGTTGAACAAGAGGGAGTGTTTAAATCATTCTGAGGAACAGCATCTGATACTACCTGAGTTTCTCTCACAGAAGATGCAGAGGTTTCTTTCTGTAAATAATCAGAAGGACGATTCTTGTTTTCAGTAGCAGCTGTCTCATCTGAATAATCCACTCTAGATGATGTCACTTCAGTGATTACAGTCTCTGTCACAGGTTTCCGTGTCTGCTCAGTGGATGTTTGGGAGTTTAATTCCTGAACAGGTTCATATAAAGCTGGTGTTAGAACATTTGTAGCGCATTGTCTGTATTCGGTGGTTTGATTAGCATCTCTTTGGTCAGCTGCGTTTTCACTCTGAAACTCGACAGGCTGTAGCTCATAAGTGCAGGTTGGTGCGATGCTAAACATTCGGTACAAGCATTTGATCCTGTCAATCATGTCGTTAAGACGTGCAAATTTTAACATAACTGCAGTTCCACCACTTACACCTAGTGACAATGGCATTCCTGTAGACTTACGTGGGTGAGGGTCAAAATATGCGTATTCACCTGAAGTTAGCCTGCAAACTGCAATGACGGTTCCTCCCATGACTAGCAAAGCATAGCGAACGTCTGAAGCCAAACACTGTAGTCCCTGTTCAAGGCTCGGAACGTGACCTGTACCATCAAATGTGCCATAACGAGCAAATTGAGACATGTCCACTTGATACTCATGTCTGCGGCTGGTGACCACTGTGGGAAGCTCATCGCAGGCTAGAAACACGCTGTTCACGAACCTCTTTCTGGCATCTGAGTACACTGCATGGCCTTTGTCCAACACACGGTTAAGATCTGCTCTGGTAATGAATTCATCCTCGTGTAAGAATGACAGGAAAACCAAACTGTTAGCCATGCATTGCTGATTCCGGTACTTTCCATACTTAGCAGAGGCCTGGCTTCGGGACGCACAGATGCTACTCACTCGTGGACGACTTTCACTGTTTGTAACTTGTACATGAGACGGTCCTGGAGTTTCTCCATCATGCTGCGTTTGCACAGTTACCTGCTGTACTTTAGCATTTGGCACAGACACTGATTGTACACCTCTCTTTACCACATCTGCATAAGTGACTGCGGCTGTCTGAACACTGCTCTGCACTTCAGGACTGGGAATAGTTGTAACAGACACCTTTACCTGCTCACCGCTCTGAGAAACATTTACCTGTTCTTTCTGCTTTTGCCATCTAAGCTTCTGGGACTGCGACCTTTGACCTTTTCTCGGCATTTTATTGAAGTACAAACTGGAGGTTATACGTATTTTTACAAAGATATCAACAAAACTCACCCTGGAAACAGTGAAGAACTAATAACTCTTCAAGTTACTATTAAATCTGAAAAAATGTAAATATAAATATAAAAATGTTCCAATGTTTTTATAAATATGTAAATAGATGTAAAAGGTTGACTTTAATCCAAACTCAATATAAAAGATATTCAGTTCTTTGAAAACACTTTGCTCAGTTTTATTGTAGCTTTTTCCAAACCAGAATATTTTTACTTCTGATATTTTAACCAGACTTGTTAATGACTAGATCTTAGCTTCTGTAAAGGGATGTATAGAATAAATCACAATAACCAACAGGCTATAATAAAACTCTTAGCTTTGAAGTATACTTTGTGTAAATCTTTCAGATATCTAAAATGTAAAGCAAATATAAACAGCTGTGGTGAAGTGGTGATCAGATGACAGGCGATGAGGATTCTTCAGCTGGATGTTCTGCAGCAGTCAGGAAACAGGAAGTCTGGGTCCTCAAAAGTGAGCTTCTCGATGGCAATTGTGACTGAACACTTACACTGAGTAACAGAAATGGGTTTGTCCCTAAATAATAATAGTATAACCCTACTATAGTCAAATGTTACTGACAATGAAACAGACTAGCAAAATGTATCTGAAGTTATCTAATTTAATATTTTTGTGAATACAGCAGTCTGAATGTGTCGTATAAAATAACAAGTTTATCTTATTACAAAAACCTTTAAGGTGTAAATTTTATATAATGTATCAAAGTAATTGCACCTCTAAGCCAAACTATCAGTGTTTATTCCAAAGTGTTCCAAGTAAAAATTAAAATTACAAATCTACAGCTGTGTAAATAGTTTCTACTGTACTGTAATTCTACTATTGTAATTTCAACTTTCTACTTGTAATTTCCAGCAAAAAGACTGGATGTGAGAGAGTTTAACGATAGGAAAGAAGGAGCAGTGAGCAGAGACCTCTCAGAATTCTGTAACAGATCGATGAAGTACTGGTAACTTCAATTTCCCAAAAATTGGGGCCATGTCAAAACTTGATTTCGCCAGAAAAACTTGATTCCATTCAAAATTTGATTCCAGTTAAAAACGTGATTTTTGATAACTTAGATAGAGCTTGTGGGATAGAGTGAAGCAAGATAGAACGGCTTGTCAAAATAGATAGAGTGGGGAGAGTGATAGGACAGACTGAATGGCTTGTTAATGATAGAGGGAGAGAGCTTCTGCAGCAGGTCACCTGTAAGACACAAAGGGACTGGAATTAGACACATTTCCAATAAAGCTGGCTTTACTGTATTTTTCGGACAATAAGGCACACTTAAAATCCTTTAATGTTCTCAAAAATAGACAGTGCGCCTTATGTATTCATTCTGGCTGTGCTTACCGACTTCAAACCAATTCTATGTGGGACACGGTGCTGCAAAATCTCTCAAAATGTTGTAGTACAACTTTGGTAAGCTACCGTAGTTAGGAGCCTCGCGGTGTAATTCGCACTGTGCTTAACCATATTATTATGCTGTGTGTATAAGGACCTGGCAACTGTTAAGAGCCATGCTTACAGGTTTCAAACTGATCAGCTCAAAGTGAATGTGTCGTTCTGTATTTTATGTGTTACAACTGAACAATGTTGTGAGTTATTGTGAATGAGTTGAATACAGCTTGACTTATCTGGCTGTTTTGTTTGGCTTAATGTACCTTATGTTTAAAAAAAACAGACCCGTTCATTGCCCTTATGCCTTACAATCTGAAAAATACAGTGCATATTGGACTGAACGACAATGTTTAACAAATGGTGGTGGAACGGATCCAAGGACATTTTTGCATTCTGTTAACACAATAAAAAGAAACAGTGTATTGACTGAAACCAAGATGTGCTGCAACAGTTACTGTAAATATTATATGGTCCAAACAAACCTACACACTGACATTATAGCAGTCAGTTTCAGGCTCCCTGCTTTGCATTAAGCTTACATCCGGTCAACTCAAATTTACTGATTCACTGGCCAAACTGAACACCAATCATTTCTCACATTTACCTAAAAACATCTTTGATCACCAAGAGCTGTGCTGACTCACTGCACTAAACTGAGTCTCCTACAGTGAGAGACGAATTTCAGAAAAACATCAGCATTTAAGTCAAACATGATGCTGTTAATGTGATGGTCCAGAGTTCATTTACTACTTCAGGACCTGCATCATGCCATCAGGTCCTGAGCTTCAGATTAATCATACTTGGGATTCACAGCAGGAAACTGATGAGTTGATCCAAAACACACAAGGAACTCCGAACAAAACAAAACTCTTGGTGTAGACTAATCAGATTCTGGACTTCAATGAAATTGAGAACTTTACATGACTTGAAAACCTTATATTGGACCTTAATGAAACAAAATCTGAAAGTAGAGTTGTCCAAAATCCCCCTAGTAATGCAAATCAGTCATTAATAGTTACTGTAAATGCTTGATGGTACTTGTTGCTATCAGGACTATTAGACTGGGTATTAGACTGCAACATGTTTTTACATTAGACCAGGTTGTTCTGGTTTGATTTTCTGTGCTTCATAAACAGAATCATCACTGTGAAACTGCTTTTTGTATTTATCCAGGTTATCCTTGTTAGATGATTTAAAACATTTAAACGTGACAAAAAACATAAACAAAATAACTCTGCAAGGAAAAAAGTCTTTTCCCAGCACTGGACCTCAGACAAACCTTTACTTACCAGACTTGAGACAATCAGATCAGCAGTCTAAAGAAAGGAAACAATACATCAGATCAGTGTTCAATGATTCAGACAGTTGAGCCTCTTCACACACACAATCCAATTTACTGTGACATAAAATAACTAGTAAAATCCTCAATTTCTTCAAGCTTTTATGAACATTAGTTGCAGAGTCTCACATGGCTATAACGTGTAAGGAAAGCATTCATACTACAGAAGTGCAAAGAATAGGCTCCAATATTTGTTGGCACAAATGCAGGATATACCTGTTGGAAGGAATATTTATGTATTTTGCAATATTTCCCTTTTTGCCAACATTTCTATTTAATTTTCAAACACACTGTATTCACTAAATAATTAATAAACTAATTTTAACTTATAGCATAAATAGAGAACACACTGACTTTAATATACCAAACACTGTGCACTCACAGCTCTAGTTCTCTTAGTTTTTTTCTCATTGCTTAAGTGCTTAAAATCAGACATAAACGGGCTATTAAATTTCAGGGACATTTTCAGGGACAGTCAGAGGTCCTGTGTGCGGGCTTTGCTGCTTCAGATTACAAATCCTGACCATTTGTTTTTGCCCATCAGTAAATGGATGTCACAAAAAGCAAAACTACTGTATGTAAATTGTCAGACATGCTATACAATGACAGTGTCATATTGCTTCAGTTATAATCACTGTTTACTTACCAGCAAAGGCAAAACCAAAGATCTGTTTCAATCTGTGTAACAAAAGACAAAGAACAAAAATACAGCGTCAGTCAATACTGCTTTATTAATTTTAATTATAATAATAATTTAATAATAATAATAATAATTTAATTTTAATACTTTTGGTAGTCAAAAAGATTCAGTTAACTTTTGTGTTTACTACAGCTGGAATACAAACAACAACTCTCCTCTGTTTTCTTTTTCTGCACCCTAATAAAGATGATCATCTTCATAAAGGTAATATGTAGTTTTATCCATTTGCAATAAGCCACACAAGTTTCTTAGTTATGTAATGCTCCAAAATTTAGATTCGATTACTTAAGAGAGTAGATATCGTAACCAATGATTTGCAACACCTAGCATTGCACACTTTATCAAATGGTGATGTCACAATTTAAAAGTAGGCAACAATCACAAATGATAGCTTGTATGGAATGTTTGTAGGCTTTAACATTTGAGGTGGCCTGCATTCAAATTCTATTAACACAATAAAAACAAACAGAGTCTATAAACTTACACCAAGATGTGCTGTTACAATAACTTACTGTAAATATTATATGGTCCAACAATACCAACACACTGAGGTTAGAGCAGACAGTTTCAGGCCACCTCCTAAAAATTTATGCCACATCACATGTTCCTTAATCCCCAAAGTTGTTTAATACACAGCCATAAGCACTCCACTAAATCTAGGACGTACTTATAATGGCCGATTTAAAGGCCTAATTAAAAATGTAGTATGGTAAATGGACTGGTTCTTATATAGCGCTTTTCTACTCTTCTGAGCACTCAAAGCGCTTTATAAAACTTGTACATTCACCCATTTGCACAAGCACATTTCTCCTAAGTGCTTCCTAACTGACATTCACACACATTCATACTCCAATGGACGCATCAGAGAGCAACTTGGGGTTAGTACTTCACCCAAGGATATTTGGCATGCAGACTAGGGGAAGCCAGGAATCGAACCACCAACCTTCCGATCAGTAGATGACCTGCTCTACCACCTGAGCTACAGCCACCCCTATGTATGATGATAATTTCTTCGTAGATCTGTATCTGTGCTTTTGATTTTTTCCAGTCATCACCAAAATCTTTAATTAAAAGACTAATTCAAAGAGCAGTTTTCAGACAGTCACTTAATTATTGAAGGGAAAGAAGCTTTTGAAATCCACAAGGCCCTACTTGAAGACGTAATTGTACCTAAACTGCTGTTCATTAGCTGCTCTAATGTGAAAAAATATGTGCTGCTACAATAACCTACCGACCTCTGCAGGTCTGGAAATGTTTACACATACTTTTCTAGGATTTGATAAATTTTGATGATCACCAATAGCTGTGCTCACTCACAGCACTACACTGGACCTCCTATAATGAGAAACATTTCCCAGCACTGCACCTCAGAAAAACCTTTACTTACCAAACTTGAGACGATCAGATCAGCAGTCTAGAGAAAGGAAACAATTCATCAGATCACTGTTTGATCATTCAGACTGTTGAGCCTCTTCACACACAATCCAATTTACTGTGACACAAATTAACTAGTAAAATCCTCAATTACTTTAAGCTTTTTTTTAGTCTAAAGAAGAGATAATTTAACTGTGTGGTCTCACATGGCTATAGCAAGTGTAATAAAAGCATTAATACTACAGAAATGCAAAGAACAGGCACCAATATTTGTTGGCACAAGTGCAGGATACACCAAATATGTCCTACACAGAAGCCTTGTGGCTCCAACATTTTCTACGACAGGTCAGTGCTAATAAAGTGTGAAAAACCAAAACTTTTAATGTCCTTTCAGGTTAAAAACATTAAATACAAAGTAATTCTTTAAATCAGAAGCAACAGAAAACCTCATCATGTTTTGGTTAGTCTGATATGAATATGCAAATCCTAAAATACATGTAAATATTAACATATTACAATAACACAGGTGCAGAATGCTTTGTGATTAAAATTAAATGTCTTAAAATATTACACTAAAAAGTCCTTTCATTGTACCAGTTGCTAGGAATATTTATGTATTTTGCAATGTCCCTTTTTGGCCACATTTCTATTTAATTTCAAAACACATTATATTCACTAAATAAGTAATAAACTAATTCGACACATTGGCTGTAATGTACCTAACAATTTCCACTCACACCTCTGGTTCTCTTCGTTTTTATTATTGCTTAACTGTTAAAGCTATTACTTATACCAAGTCAGGCAAAATACTTCTACAGTGTTCTGACTTTAATGTAATACATCAGCAGAATTTGAGAGGCAATATAAGTCAATACCTGTGCAGCTCTTAAGTGTTTGAGCAACCACTTATACTGACTCCCCTAAAACACTTTCAGTGTTTTGTCTGCTACTTAAATCCACAAACATAAGGAGGAAATGAACACCTGATAAAGACATCTGACATTTAACTATGTTTGGATCAAAACCATCAAAACAAAAAATTTAAATCATACATAAATGGGCTATTAAACTTCAGGGACATTTTCAGGGACAGTCAGAGGCCCTGTGTGGGGGCTTTGCTGCTACAGGTCACAAATCCTGTGTTTTTGCCCATCAGTAAATGGAAACATATCACAAAAAGTCAAACTACTGTATGTAAGTCGTCAAATGTGCTACGCAATGCCAGGTTCATACTGCTTCAGTTACAATCACTGTTTACTTACCAGCAAAGGCAAAACCAAAGATCTCTTTCACTCTGTGTAACAAAAGACAAAGCATAAAAATACAGAATGAGACAACTCAGATCAGCATCAGATTCAATACTACATCAATCTGTGTAGTCCAAAAGATTCAGTACACTTCTTTCTTTACCACAGCTGGAATAAAAACAAAAATTCTTCTCTTTTTTTCTAGACCTTATTAAAGATTACTGTCTTCATTAAGGTAATATGTGGTTTCATCCATTTGTAATAAGCCACACACGTTTCTCAGTTATGTGATAGCTCTATTAGTTTGGTGCTATTAGATAACAGAGTAGATTTAATAAGCAATGATTTGCTACACCTAGCACTGCACACTTTATCAAATTCTGACATCACAATTTTAAAGCAGCAACAATCATAAATGAAAGCTTGGGTGATATATTTGTAGGCTTCAACATTTGAGTTGGTCTGCATTCAAATTCTGCTTCCTAAAAATATTATCTGCACACAATATAATTTAGTATCATTTAATATGCTGTTGTTTTAAATATCTACATATCATATTAATAATATTAATGGCGCACTGCTGAATTTTATTTATTTGAAGGTGGCCTTTTTTATATTTCATTAATTTTTCACAAAGTGAAAAGTTAAACAGAGCTGCAGGTGTAGGTTTTATTTAAAAAAAAAAAACAACCTGCACAAACAAGTGTTTGTTAAACAGTTCTTAAAAATTTACCAAAAAACTAAAATTTCTTGTTAAGAGAGGTTATTATTCTTATATGTGTTTTATCCCCACTCTCTCTCTCCCTCCTGTTAATTAACCCACAACACAGACGTCTCCTTTGAAGTTGCCGACGCAGCTGCTTCAGTAGCTAATCAGTGATTCTAAAATGGCTGCTCATTACCTTACAACCTAAAGAATGAGGCGAGAAGTAACTTCAGCTTCCCTAAGAGACTCAGAAACACTAACACACCAAAGGAACCAAATAAAACACAATAACTGTATTATACAATCAAATGAACCATATTCATTTCACACTGGGCCTATAGGAGCTATGCTAGGCGTTAGCGCTTAAGTTGTTAGGGCTAGCATACCAAACACTCCTTTTAAATACTAAAATTACAACGTTTCACTAAAAAAGCAACCATTGTGTTACTTTAATATGACTTATACTTCGACCGGGTTTTTAAGTAACTAACAACAACTCGGTAAATCACTCAAACAGCTTATAGACATTTAATTTCAGAGAAGAAAGACAGAGAAGCAGGCTTACCGGCAGCGATCGGTGAGAAAGTGGGCGGAGATGCAGGAGTGAGCCGGAGACGTAAAACAAGAGACATTCAGGGGTAGTGGGAAACTCCGGTATTAAACAAAATTGGCATTGAAAACGTGAAAAATATATGTAAATTTAAATATTATTATACTAGATTTCTTTGGAACAGAAAACAGCTAGCAGAAATTTAATTCTATAAGTTGAATAAATATTTCAAACAGGATTATCTGAAGTTGAAATAATGGCTAAAAATCATAAATAAATATAAGGTCATTATGTTAAAATGTAATGTATTATGATAAGTTTATTTAACTGGCTGGAGTAATAAGAATCGTCTTCTCCTGAACACCAACACCAAGGGGCTGGTGTTGGTGTTCACCTAAGCATCCTCACAGGACAATAGGGGCTGCAGAGGCTCACCTCACTGCACTGCAGGAGTCAGAGGTTCGGGAGGTCCTTTAACCCCACTGCCATGAGACTTTTTAACAGTGACTCCTGACATGTTCATTGCACATTTATTTATTTTATTCTAATACGTATTGGTTGTAATCATATGAATTCTGACCTGAATGGACCTGCACCCACTTCTTCACCCCTGCTGCAGTGAGGTAAAGGTGTGGCTGTCTAAACAAGACTCTTCAGTGAGGGTTTTAAAGACAACCATCTAAACCAGGGTCAGCAACATTTAAGACCCAAAGAGCCATTTGGACCCGGTTTGCATGGAAAAGAAAACACTGGGACCCACAAATACTTTTTTTGACATCTAAAATGAAGATAACACTGCACACATTGTTTTTACCTTTATGCTTTGTATAAACAACTATAGTGTGTTGCGTATGAAATCCATGAAATGCTACAAAGAAATTTTATTCATTTAATGGACATTTTAAACTCTTAAAAAATAAGAAAAACTAAAAACATCCAGTTGAAGGTCTCTCTTAAAAGAATTAAAAAGCTGAACTTAAATTATCCATGTATCAAACAAAAACTGATCCTTATATCACCTTTGGGCTTTCGGGGCATATAGAACCTTGACCTGAATTTTAAAAAATAATTGGGAAAAAAGCACTATGCTCTTAAAAAATGAAAAATAAATATTGGCAAAATATCTACATAAATATTTTATGTGGCCTGCAGTGCCGTTGCAAGAGAGGTGGTCGCACCTGACATCAGCTGCAATCACGCCTCGCCACCTTAAAGTCTGTGCTCTCTCTGCTGTTGTGTTATGTGTCGGACTGTGTGCTGTGTGTACATTTCCTAACCGTAGTGGCTAGAACTGTCATTCTTAGAGCTTAGTTTTGTTGAGAAGACATGGGTGAATCTTCAAGTGTTGAACATTTATATTTAAAATATGAATTGTAGGAATGTGTAACTTAGCAGGAATATTGGAAAATCAATATTACCAGCTGAAAATAAGTTAACCATTGGTAAACTTTGCTCAAAAGTATTTGTTGCTCTACTAAGGCAAATTGGCACAAACTTTAGAAAAAGAAGGAAGAACAGCACAAAATCAGAAACATAAACACACACACGCAAACTTAAGAAGAAACGTAACACGTTTGCAAAAATACTATATCAAAGGAAAATATAGCCGAAATATTGTAACTCAGCAGAAACATAGTAACTTGGCAGAAATAGTACAACATGGCAAAAGTGTTGTAATACAGCAAAAATGTTGATATGTAGCACAAACCTAAAAACGTGGAAGAAATGGTGTAAGAGTACAACTTAATATAGTAGTATAATAGTAACACATAGTAGAAATGCAATATAGGACCTGAAATAGTATAATTTAGCATAAAAGTAATAATTTTCGCAGAAATATTGGAAACATAAAACGGCCAACTGCAAAAAGAGAGGTTTCCTCAAAAGATTATTTGTTGTTCAACTGTGAAAAATTAGCAGAAAATTTAGAAAGTTACAAAAGAACTGCCAGCAGATACACAAAGCTAAGGCAAAGATTAAATGCCTAGCAATGTTTACAAATAGGGACACACACACACACAGAAACACAGTGACACATAACCCATGTTCAGAAAACAATGTGTACAAACATGGATGCAAGCATAAACACAGACATACAAACATACACACACAAGGGCACACAGAGACAAACAGAGCATGAAGTGTCCTGTGTGTTGCTATGCCAGTAAATCAGTCTGAATCTGGTCAAGTTGAATCCACTAATGGGATGCTGGTCACCAACGAATAAAAATTGAGTCACACACACATACACACACACACACACTCAAACAAATGACCATATAACCGTAAGGGCTAGAGCGGTCATTATACCGTTTTGTTCAGAAGAGATGGGGGAACATTCAAGTGTTTTCTATTTAAAATAAACATATGAATTTTTAGAGATATATGACATGGATGATTGGTTGGCTTAGAAGCCATTAAGGCCCCAATATGCAAATTTGAATGTCTCATCCCTCATATATGATTGGCTGGCTGGGAAGGCCCTGAATTGTAAATTTGAATGTCTCAGTCCTCACAGAGGACTGGCTGCCTGGGGACCTGGCAGATTTGGCACAAATACGATGATATGGCAAAAATACTATGATTGGGTACAAATACTATGATTTGGCACAAGTACTATGAGTTAGTACAAATACTATGATTTGGCAGAAATACTATGATTTAGCAGAAATACTATGATTTTAACATAAATAATATCTTTTGACAGAAATTTCTGCTAAAAGGTACTATTTCTGCTGTTTAGCAGAAATACAGTAATTTTGCATAAATACTATGATTTGGGATAAATACTATGATTTGGCAAATACACTATATTCAGCACATATACTATAACATAACAGACATACCTCCACTTAGTAGTAATACTATAACATAAAATAAATATTATGGTTTGGCCCCCAAACCATTATTTGGCACAAACACCACGACTGCTCAATTTCACTCCACCAACGGGAGGTACTGCTTCTGTCTGCTTCATCAGGCTGTGTACTTGTATGTATTTCTGCCATGGAGCGTGAACAAGAATCTGAGGTCTGTATTAGACAAACTGCTAACATCATAAAACTTTGCAGAATTGTAATAAATTAGCAATATAAATTACAGGTCTGTGATAGGGTATAAATTTGTAGTGAAAAAAAACCATGTGGACCAAGGTGGAATTGAACCCACGACCTTTGGGCTGGAGACCCGTGTCATTACCAAATGCGCCACCGGCAAAGAGAGCCAGCGCCTGGAAAACAGGGAGATGAGCAGTCAAAATTAGATCGCGGTGAGAGGCGTAAAGCGTCTGGAGTTACAAAACGTCGTGTAACTCAAAAACTAGGTGGGATAGAAGCACAACTCCTTTACTGGGTGAATCAGCAGAATTTCATGAACTTTGACTGCGATTTCCATAGCTCTTTGTACCTCCATCGCGGAGATATGACCAGAGAAGAAACGGCTTCATTTTAAGAGTTTGAAAACAAATGTAATTTATGGCTCAACAGGAAGGTGACACTTTGCTTTATTAAAATTATTGTGGCATGCAGATGAATCTTGCAAAGAAACTCACAGGGAGAGATTGAGCCTGTATTTCCACCCCAAGCTGGTAAGGGGAGTTTTTTTATTGAAGATACTTGCTTGTGCCACAATGTGCTTCAAGGGTCAATAACAGCATAACAGAACTCACTTATGGTACTGCATTCTTCCTATAAAACAATAACTGTCAGTGACTTTGTACCGTAGTATAAACACAACATTCAAGACAACAGTTAAAAGTAACGTAACCATAAACAATGAAACAAGAACATCTAAAATGCAGCACATGTCCCAAGGCATGATGGGAGAGAACTAGCTGTTCCCCCAACACGCCACATTATTTATGATTTGTGATTTGGCAGAAACACTGGGACTTGGTATAAATATTATGATTTACATGAAATACTTTGACTTAGCAGAAATTCTATAATCTAGCAAAAAGCACTTCAGCATAGCAGAAATTCTATGATTGAGCAGAATTACTAGGATTTAGCACAAACACTATGATTTGTCTAAAAAAAAACCCTTTATTTTGCAGTTATATTGTGATTTGGCAGAAATACTATGCTTTGGAACAAATACCAAGATTTGGCAGAAATACTATGAGCAGTAATAATATAACATAGCAGAAATACTGTTATTTTGTGAAAATACTATGCTTTGGCACAAATACCATGATTTGGCCAAAATACTATGATTTAGCAGAAATACTATGATTGAGCAGAAGTACTAAGATGTAGTAGAAGTACTTTGATTTAACAGAAATACTATTATGGAGGAGTAATACTTTAACATGGGAGAAATATTGATACAGACACACATACACAGAGCCTAAAGGGAACAGTGGCTGTTAAGAGTCTGGGCTTGGTATATCTAGGTCAGTTAAATTAGCTGCACCTGCTGTAATCAGCCCTTACACACACAGACAAAGAGAGAGGTATAAGTTTTCTGCAGTGTATTTCTCACATTCACATTCAGGATTCCCCTCGAACCTCCTGGTCTCAAGGCAGCTACTCATCTCACTGAGCCAAACTCATTCTCACAAAAAAGAGGTAGATAGACTGACAATTGTGCTGAAATTATCAGAAGCTGCTGAGAACTGTGCTGATAAGAGGCAAAAAGGATGAAAATTTTGCAGAAAAGAGGTGAATCAGCAGAATTTCTGCAGAAAAGAGGCAAAGAAGCAGAACGTTGCGCTGAAAAGAGGTGAATCAGCAGAGTTTCTGCTGAAAAGAGGTTTTTTTCTGAAAACCGCCAAAAAGCTGGAATTTGTGCTGAAAAGGGGTGAAAAAATGAAAATTTTGCTGAAAAGGGGTGAAGAAGCTAAAGTATACCAAATCAAAGTATTTGTGCCAAAACATGGTATTTCTGCCATATTGTGGTATTTGCGCCACAAAAGTTACTACATTACAACATGAGTACAGATTAAAGATGAAAGAAACTGGCAACAAATTCCTCCACTACAACCCACTCTGATACCACTTCTTTGCAGTGTTCACGTTTACTAAGGCACTACCCAAAAGGCACCACAAGAGGGCACTCCAACACAAGAGATGACCTATGTACACTGATGCACTTAGTAACAGTCAGCCTCCTACTTAGCCACTACGTAATACAGCGATATTACAGTGTACAAATGCACATAAATTTGCAGGGGGAACAAACAAAGCAGGAACAAGCCCAAAACAATCAAATAACTGTGCTGCCATAGCTATCGCTAACTAGCACATACGCTAAAGGTAACAAGTAGCAGGGTAAACATCTTAAGCATGGAACATTAACTCACGTTTATGTGACACACACCATCCCCAACAAATACAGGATGGGCTATTTGCTCCCCTTCCCAGCAGCTCTCTCCTCAATCGTTAGCCCAGGAACGAAGGAAGACCATCTAGCTCAGAAGTCCCATGAATTCCCTCACTGCTCAGGGGCTGCTGGGTAATGTAGCTCACACTAACACAGGTTTTTCTACAAGCACAAATACTATAACATAGCAGAAATACTGTGATTTTGTTGAAATACTATGCTTTAGGACAAATACTATGATTTGGCAGAAATACTATGTTTTAGGACATATACTATGATTTGGCTCAAATACTATGATATAGCAGCAATACTATGTTTTGGTACAAATGCTGCGCTTAGGCACAAATATTATGATTTGGCAGACACTATGATTTAGCCGAGATAATATGATTTGGCAGAAATACTAAACTTTGGCACAAATACTATAATTGAGTGCAAGATAACAGAAATACTATGATTTAGCAGAAATACAATGTTTTTGCAGAAACACTGTAATTTCACTCAAATACTTTGAAATAGCCGTAATACTATGATTTGGCAGAACATAACAGAAATTCTACGACTTAGTAGTAATACTATAACATAACAGAAATATTAATTGGGCACAAATACTATAATTTGGCACAAGTACCATGTTTTGGCAAAGTCCCATAATTTGGCACAAATACTATGATTTGGCAGACACTATGATTTAGCAGAGATAATATGATTTGGCAGAAATACTAAACTTTGGCACAAATACAATAATTGAGTACTTTAAGATGAGAGAAATACTATGATTTAGCAGAAATACAATGTTTTGCAGAAACACTGTAATTTCACTCAAATACTATGAAATAGCGGTAATACTATGATTTGGCAGAAATACTATGTTTCAGTACAAATACTATGACAAAGCAGAAATACTAAGACTTAGAAGTAATACTATAACAAAAGGGATTCCTCAAAATACTATGAAATTGCAGTAATTCTATGATTTGGCAGAAATACTGTACTCATTACAAATACAATGCTTTGGTACAAATACTATATTTTGATTTCAATACTATGATTTGGCACGAGTAGTATGATTTAGTACAAATACTACGAATTGGCAGAAATACTGTGACTTAGTAGTAATACTATAACATAACAGATATACTATGATTTTGCAGACAGTCTATGTTTTTGCACAACTAGCACAATATGGCAGAAATACTATGATTTGGCACAAGTACTATGATTTAGTACAAATACTCTTATTAGCACAAATACTATGTTTCAGTACAAATACTACGATTTGGCAATAATACTGGTTTTAGCACAACTACTGAGATTTGGGTGAAATACTACGATTTAGAAGAAATACTATGACTTCATTACAAATACAATGTTTTGGTTCAAATAATATGATTTGCAAAAAAATACCATGATTTAGTACAAATACTACAATTTCGCTCAAATACTATGAAATTGCAGTGATACTATGATTTTGAAGGAATACTATGATTTGGTAGAAATACTATGCCTTAGTAGTAATACTATAACATAGCAGATATAATATGATTTTGCAGACATAGTATGTTTTTGCACAAATACTACGATTTCGCTCAAATACTATGGAATTGCAGTAATACTATGATTTGGAATGCTATGATTTGGTAGGAATACTATGCCTTAGTAGTAATACTATAACATAACAGATATACTATGATTTTGCAGAAATTCTATGTTTTTGCACAAATACTACAACAACTACTACTACAAATACTACAAGAAATACTATGTTTGGGCAGTAATACTATTATTTGCTATAAATACTATTATTTGGCACATATACCATAATCAGCAGATATACTATAACATAACAGAAATTCTATGACTTAGTAGTAACACTAATATAACAGAAATTTTGACTGGACACAAATAACATGATTTGGCACAAATACCATGATTTGGCAAAAGATACCATGATTTGGCACAAATATGATCATATTGCAGAAATACTATGATTGGGTACAAATACTATGATTTGGCACAAGTACTATGAATAAGTACAAATACTATGATTTGGCAGAAATACTATGATTTAGCAGAAATACTATGTTTTAACATAAATAATATCTTTTCACAGAAATTTCTGCTAAAGGTACTATTTCTCATTTTTTAGCAGAAATACTGTAATTTTGC
The DNA here is from genome assembly GCF_013358895.1 of Oreochromis aureus. Lineage (NCBI taxonomy): Eukaryota > Metazoa > Chordata > Actinopteri > Cichliformes > Cichlidae > Oreochromis > Oreochromis aureus. The sequence continues at coordinate 219,533 of NW_024108897.1, forward strand.
ATAAATACTATGATTTGGGATAAATACTATGATTTGGCAGATATACTATATTCAGCACATAAACTATAACATAACAGACATTCCTGCACTTAGTAGTAATCTCATAACATAAAATAAATATTATGGTTCTGCCCCAAACCATGATTTGGCACAAATACCATGATTTTTCAAAAATACTATGATTTAGCAGAAATACTATGATTGAGCAGAAGTACTAAGATGTAGTAGAAGTACTTTGATTTAGCACAAATACTATTATGGAGGAGTAATACTTTAACATGGGAGAAATATTGATATACACACACACACACATAGAGCAAAGTGCACAGGGGCTGTTAAGAGTCTGGGCTTGGTATATCTAGGTCAGCTAAATTGGCTGCACCTGCTGTAATCAGCACTTACACACACAGACACAGAGACAGCTATGAGTTTTCTGCAGTGTATTTCTCACATCCAGGATTCCCCTCGAACAAATGGCCATAATTTCCTAACCGTAGGGGCTAGAACGCTCATTCTGACACCGATTTGTTCAGAAGAGATGGGGGAATCTGCAGGTCTTCATAAATCCGAGATAAAATATAAATTATTAAAGATATATGACTTGTAATACACTGTAACTGAGCAGAGGCAAAGCAAAACTGCCTTGACTTGCCCTCAAACAATGTTTTGTAACTCTAAATCTATATGGAGCATCAAAATCATTCTTTCACCGTAAGAAACAGCAGGCTTTGGTGAACAGTCATGGGAATTTTCAGGTCTCTGTGGAAATCCATCAAAAAGATATGATGAGAAAAAAGTGCCTCATTTCCAGAGTTTGAAATCTGAAGAAATCTGACCGAGGGACAAATTTCCTGTCCTCAAACAAGTGTAATTCATGGCCAAACGGTAATAGGTGAGAAAAAATTCTTGAATTGTGAGCATCAGGGATGTCTGAAGATATATTGGCACAAGCGTCATGTCTCAACTTTGTTTCGTTAAGGAGATATGACGATTTGAAAATGCCTCTCATTAGAGAATTCCAACGCTGATTTTGAAGAAACTCTCCATTGAGTTTCTATGGAGAGTTTTGAGACTTTATGTTACTCTGAGGAGATTTGCAAAAATCTATAAGTCCCACAACAATGATAGTGACATTTTCTGAAAGCCAGCAAAAATACCTACGTTTTGATGTATAATTTGTGGGGGTTGAGTGGAAATTGAGCGAGTAGCAAGAAGTTGTTCAGACATGAAGAGAAAATCCAGAAAGGACGAGTGCACACTCTGAGTTAATTGCATAGCAACCATAACAACACATGTATTTTCTGAAAATCACAATTTTGCAACTGAAAACTTAAAGAGGTATAAAATTAAAACGGTAGAAGATCTGAAAAAGCTGAATCATTCAGGAATAGCCCAATAGTCTGAGAACATTTTAAAGTTTGAATGGAGTTTCTAGGTGAAAGTATGACAAAGTAGTTAAGTTTCAAAAACAAGCAAGTTTTAGCAGAATTGTGGAAGTTTTCCATTCATTTCAATGGGACAAATTAAAGGAAAAAAGTGTAATATTTTAAAAAGTATAATAGTAATAAACACCAAAAGTCATAGCAAACATTAGCAGAAAGAGCAGAACAGTATAGAGTTTGAACGGAGAAAATCGGCTGAAAACTGAGGCAGTAGATAGACGGCAAAAAACGTACGGAAGCAACTTGAAGAATAACTAGAAAAATTTGCATTTCCTGCGAAAATGCTGTGTGGATGCCTTATTGCTGAAGCTGTCTGCTGAAAAACTGAAAAAGATGAAAAGTTGCAAAAAGTTGTATGGTGGTGAAAAAAAAAAAATTGCCCTGAGCTGGATTCGAACCTGGGCCTCCTGCTCTCAAGGCAGCTACTCATCTCACTGAGCTAAACTCATTCTGACCAAGAAGAGGTGGAGAGACGGCCAACTCTGCTGAAATGAGCAGAAGCTGCTGAGAATTGTGATGATAAGAGGAGAAAAGGCTGAAAATTTTGCAGAAAAGAGGTGAATCAGCAGAATTTCTGCTGAAAAGAGGCAAAGAAGCAGAAGGTTGCGCTGAAAAGAGATGAATCAGCAGAATTTCTGCTCAAAACAGTTTTTCCTGAAAACAGCTGAGACTTGTGCTAATAAGAGGTGAAAAGGCTGAAAAATTTTGCAGAAGAGGTGAATAAGCAGAATTTGGGCTGAAAAGAGGTGAAAATTCTCCTGAAAAGAGTTCAATCAGCAGAATTTCTGCTGAAAAGAGTTCTGCAGAAGTCTTTTCAGAATTCTGCTGAAAAGATGTTTTTGCTGAAAACAGCAGAAAAAGTTGGGATTTGTGCTGAAAAGTGGTGAAAAACTGAAAATTTTGCTGAAAAGGGTGAAAAAGCTGAAATTGAGTTAAAACAGTTTAACTGTTAACTGAAAGAAATGTTGCCATAAGCGGGATTTGAACCCGGGTCTCCCAGTCTGAGAACGGCTGCTTATCTCACTGAGCTAAAACACGGCTCAACGGGCAAGGAAAACTAGTGAGGCCACTGATAATGTGCAAAATGGGCAAAAAATATTGCAAAAAATTCAATATCTCAAAAAGTATAGAAATTATCAGCACCAAAAGTCATAGCAAACATTAGCAGAAAGAGCAGAATTTTTAAAGTTTGAACTGAGAAAATCGGCTGAAAACTGAAGGAGTAGTTAAGCGGCAAAAAACGTACGGAAGCAACTTGAAGAATAATAATAAAGAATAAAGAGAAACAGGAACTCAATAGTGTGGAAGCCCTTTAGGGCATCCACACAACTAGAAAAATTTGCATTTCCTGCGAAAATGCTGTGTGGATGCCTATAACGCTGAAGTTGCCTGCTGAAAATGACTGAAAAAGATGAAAAGCTGCAAAAATTGTATGGCGGTAAAGAAACTGAAAATTATGCTGAAAACAAGTGAAAAAACAGAAACTTTTGCTGAAAAGAGGTGAAAAGGCAAAGATTCTGCTTCAAAGGGGTACAGAAGTTCAAATTTCTACTGAAAAGAGGTGAAATGGTTTCCTCTGAAATGAGCAGAAGATACTGAGATTTGTATTGATAAGAGGTGAAAGGCTGAAAATTCTGCTTAAAATAGGTGAATCAGCAGAATGTCCGCTAAAAAGAGATTTCTGTTGAAAACACCTGAAAAAGCTGGGATTTGTGCTGAAAAGGGTGAAAACACTCATAATTCTGCTGAAACAGGGGTGAAGAAGAGGTGTTGGGCTGTTGAGAAGAGTTAAATAAGTTGAACTGATATGTTTGAGTACAAATACTATGATTTGGCAAAAATACTGCGTTTTAGCACAACTCCTGAGATTTGATTGAAATACTATGATTTAGAAGAAATATTATGACTTTGTACAAATACAATGTTTTGGCACAAATACTATGATTTGGCACAAATACTATTATTTACCAAGTACAAGGTTTCTGCAAAAATACTATGATTTTGCAGAAATACTATGCATTAGTAGTAATACTATAAACATCACAGATATATGATGATTTTGCAGACATTCTGGTTTTACACAAATACTATAATGTGGCAGTATACTATGTTTTAGCACAAATACTATGATTTGCTATAAATACTATGATTTGGCACATATACTATATTCAGCAGATATACTATAACAAAACAGAAAGTCTATGACTTAGTAGTAATGCTATAACATAATAGATATACTATGATTTTGCAGACAGTCTATTTTTTTCCACAACTAGCACAATATGGGAGAAATACTATGATTTGGCACAAGTACTATGATTTAGTACAAATACCATGATTTGGCAATAATACTGGGTTTTAGCACAACTACTGAGATTTGGGTGAAATACTATGATTTAGAAGAAATACTATGACTTCGTTACAAATACAATGTTTTGGTTCAAATAATATGATTTGCAAAAATTCTACGATTTTGCTCAAATACTATGAAATTGCAGTAATACTATGATTTTGGTAGAAATACAATGCCTTAGTAGTAATACTATAGCATAGCAGATATACTGTGATTTTGCAGACATAGTATGTTTTGCACAAATACTACGATTTTGCTCAAATACTATGAAATTGCAGTAATACTATGATTTTGAAGGAATTCTATGATTTGTTAGAAATACTATGCATTAGTAGTAATACTATAACATACCAGATATATGATGATTTTGCAGACATTCTGGTTTTACACAAATACTATAATGTGGCAGTATACTATGTGTTAGCACAAATACTATGATTTGCTATAAATACTATGATTTGGCACATATACTATATTCAGCAGAGATACTATAACAAAACAGAAAGTCTACGACTTAGTAGTAATACTATAACATAATAGATATACTATGATTTTGCAGACAGTCTATGTTTTGCACAACTAGCACAATGTGGCTGAAATACTGTGATTTGGCACAACTACTATGATTTAATACAAATACTCTTATTGGCAGAAATACTATGCCTTAGTAGTAATACTATAACATAACAGATATACTGTGATTTTGCAGACATAGTATGTTTTTCACAAATACTACGATTTCGCTCAAATACTATGAAATTGCAATAATACTATGATTTTGAAGAAATGCTATGATTTGGTAGAAATGCTATCAGAAGCTGCTGAGAACTGTGCTGATAAGAGGCAAAAAGGATGAAAATTTTGCAGAAAAGAGGTGAATCAGCAGAATTTCTGCAGAAAAGAGGCAAAGCAGAACGTTGTGCTGAAAAGAGGTGAATCAGCAGAGTTTCTGCTGAAAAGAGTTTTTTTTTTCTGAAAACCGCCAAAAAGCTGGAATTTGTGCTGAAAAGGGTGAAAAAATGAAAATTTTGCTGAAAAGGGGTGAAGAAGCTAAAGTATACCAAATCAAAGTATTTGTGCCAAAACATGGTATTTCTGCCATATTGTGGTATTTGCGCCACAAAAGCCACTACTTAGCCACTACGTAATACAGCGATATTACAGTGTACAAATTCACATAAATTTGCAGGGGGAACAAACAAAGCAGGAACAAGCCCAAAACAATCAAATAACTGTGCTGCCATAGCTATCGCTAACTAGCACATACGCTAAAGGTAACTAAAACCAATACACACAAGTAGCAGGGTAAACATCTTAAGCATGGAACATTAACTCACGTTTATGTGACACACACCATCTAACAAATACAGGATGGGCTATTTGCTCCCCTTCCCAGCAGCTCTCTCCTCAATCGTTAGCCCAGGAACGAAGGAAGACCATCTAGCTCAGAAGTCCCATGAATTCCCTCACTGCTCAGAGGCTGCTGGGTAATGTAGCTCACACTAACACAGGTTTTTCTACAAGCACAAATACTATAACATAGCAGAAATACTGTGATTTTGTTGAAATACTATTCTTTAGGACAAATACTATGATTTGGCAGAAATACTATGTTTTAGGACATATACTATGATTTGGCTCAAATACTATGATATAGCAGCAATACTATGTTTTGGTACAAATGCTGCGCTTAGGCACAAATATTATGATTTGGCAGACACTATGATTTAGCAGAGATAATATCATTTGGCAGAAATACTAAACTTTGGCACAAATACTATAATTGAGTGCAAGTACTTTAAGATAACAGAAATACTATGATTTAGCAGAAATACAATGTTTTTGCAGAAACACTGTAATTTCACTCAAATACTTTGAAATAGCCGTAATACTATGATTTGGCAGAACATAACAGAAATTCTACGACTTAGTAGTAATACTATAACATAACAGAAATATTAATTGGGCACAAATACTATAATTTGGCACAAGTACCATGTTTTGGCAAAATCCCATAATTTGGCACAAATACTATGATTTGGCAGACACTATGATTTAGCAGAGACAATATGATTTGGCAGAAATACTAAACTTTGGCACGAATACAATAATTGAGTACTTTAAGATGAGAGAAATACTATGATTTTGCAGAAATACAATGTTTTTGCAGAAACACTGTAATTTCACTCAAATACTATGAAATTGCAGTAATACTATGATTTGGCAGAAATACTATGTTTCAGTACAAATACTATGACAAAGCAGAAATACTATGACTTAGAAGTAATACTATAACAAAAGGATTCCTCAAAATACTATGAAATTGCAGTAATTCTATGATTTGGCAGAAATACTGTACTTGTTCAAATACAATGCTTTGGTACAAATACTATATTTTGATTTCAATACTATGATTTGGCACGAGTAGTATGATTTAGTACAAATACTACGAATTGGCAGAAATACTGTGACTTAGTAGTAATACTATAACATAACAGATATACTATGATTTTGCAGACAGTCTATGTTTTTGCACAACTAGCACAATATGGCAGAAATACTATGATTTGGCACAAGTACTATGATTTAGTACAAATACTCTTATTGGCACAAATACTATGTTTCAGTACAAATACTACGATTTGGCAATAATACTGGGTTTTAGCACAACTACTGAGATTTGGGTGAAATACTATGATTTAGAAGAAATACTATGACTTGTTACAAATACAATGTTTTGGTTCAAATAATATGATTTGCAAAAATACTATGATTTGGTACAAGTACCATGATTTAGTACAAATACTACAATTTCGCTCAAATACTATGAAATTGCAGTGATACTATGATTTTGAAGGAATACTATGATTTGGTAGAAATACTATGCCTTAGTAGTAATACTATAACATAGCAGATATAATGTGATTTTGCAGACATAGTATGGTTTTGCACAAATACTACGATTTCGCTCAAATACTATGGAATTGCAGTAATACTATGATTTGGAATACTATGATTTGGTAGGAATACTATGCCTTAGTAGTAATACTATAACATAACAGATATACTATGATTTTGCAGAAATTCTATGTTTTTGCACAAATACTACAACAACTACTACTACAAATACTACAAGAAATATTTGGGCAGTAATACTATGATTTGCTATAAATACTATTATTTGGCACATATACTATAATCAGCAGATATACTATAACATAACAGAAATTCTACGACTTAGTAGTAACACTATAATATAACAGAAATTTTAACTGGGCACAAATAACATGATTTGGCACAAATACCATGATTTGGCAAAAGATATCATGATTTGGCACAAATACGATCATATTGCAGAAATACTATGATTGGGTACAAATACTATGATTTGGCACAAGTACTATGAATAAGTACAAATACTATGATTTGGCAGAAATACTATGATTTAGCAGAAATACTATGTTTTAACATAAATAATATCTTTTGACACAAATTTCTGCTAAAAGGTACTATTTCTGCTTTTTAGCAGAAATACTGTAATTTTGCACAAATACTATGATTTGGGATAAATACTATGATTTGGCAGATATACTATATTCAGCAAATATACTATAACATAACACACATTCCTCCACTTAGTAGTAATACTATAACATAAAATAAATATTATGGTTTTGCCCCAAAACCATGATTTGGCACAAACACCATGATTTTTCAAAAATACTATGATTCAGCAGAAATACTATGATTGAGCAGAAGTACTAAGATGTAGTAGAAGTACTTTGATTTAGCACAAATACTATTATGGAGGAGTAATACTTTAACATGGGAGAAATATTGATACTCACACACGCATACACAGAGAGCAAAGTGTACAGGGGCTGTTGAGAGTCTGGGCTTGGTATATCTAGGTCAGCTAAATTAGCTGCACCTGCTGTAATCAGCACTTACACACACAGACACAGAGAGAGCTATGGGTTTTCTTCAGTGTATTTCTCACATTAAGGATCCCCTCGAACAAATGGCCATAATTTCCTAACCGTGGGAGCTAGAACGGTCATTCTGACACCGCTTTTTTCAGAAGAGATGGGGAATCTGCAGGTCTTCATAATTCAGAGATAAAATATAAATTATTGAAGATATATGACTTGTAATACACTGTAACTGAGCAGAGGCAAAGCAAAACTGCCTTGACTTGCCCTCAAACAATGTTTTGTAACTCTAAATCTATATGGAGCATCAAAATCATTCTTTCACCGTAAGAAACAGCAGGCTTTGGTGAACAGTCATGGGAATTTTCAGGTCTCTGTGGAAATCCATCAAAAGATATGATGAGAGAAAAAAGTGCCTCATTTCCAGAGTTTGAAATCTGAAGAGATCTGAGCAAGGCACGAATTTCCTACCCTCAAACAAGTGTAACTCATCTCAAAACGGTAATAGGTGGGAAAAAATTCTTGAATTGTGAGCATCAGGGATGTCTGAAGATATATGGGCACAAGCCTCATGTCTCAACTTTGTTTCGTTAAGGAGATATGACGATTTGAAAATGCCTCTCATTAGAGAATTCCAGCGCTGATTTTGAAGAAACTCTCCATTGAGTTTCTATGGAGAGTTTTGAGACTTTATGTTACTCTGAGGAGATTTGCAAAAATCTATAAGTCCCACAACAATGATGGTGACATTTTCTGAAAGCCAGCAAAAATACCTACGTTTTGATGTATAATTTGTGGGGTTGAGTGGAAATTGAGCGAGTAGCAAGAAGTCGTTCAGACATGAAGAGAAAATTCAGAAAGGACGAGTGCACACTCTGAGTTAATTGCATAGCAACCATAACAACGCATGTATTTTCTGAAAATCCCAATTTTGCAACTGAAAACTTAAAGAGGTATAAAATTAAAACGGTAGAAGATCTGAAAAAGCTGAATCACACAGCAATAGCCCAATAGTCTGAGAACATTTTAAAGTTTGAATGGAGTTTCTAGGTGAAAGTATGACAAAGTAGTTAAGTTTCAAAGACAAGCAAGTTTTAGCAGAATTTCTGAAGTTTTCCATTCATTTCAATGGGACAAATTAAAGGAAAAAAGTGTAATATTTTAAAAAGTATAACAGTAATAAACACCAAAAGTCATAGCAAACATTAGCAGAAAGAGCAGAACAGTATAGAGTTTGAGCGGAGAAAATCGGCTGAAAACTGAGGCAGTAGTTAAACGGCAAAAAGCGTCACGGAAGCAACTTGAAGAATAACTAGAAAAAGTTTGCATTTCCTGCGAAAATGCTGTGTGGATGCCTTAACGCTGAAGCTGTCTGCTGAAAAGCTGAAAAAGCTGAAAAGTTGCAAAAGTTGTATGGTGGTGAAAAAAAAAAGTTTTGCGCTGAGCAGGATTCGAACCTGGCCTCCTGGACTCAAGGCAGCTACTCATCTCACTGAGCTAAACTCATTCTCTCAAAAGAGGAGGAGAGACTGACAATTCTGCTAAAATGAGCAGAAGCTGCTCATTTTGTGTGCTGAGAAGAGGCAAAAAGGCTGAAAAGTTTGCAGAAAAGAGATAAATCAGCAGAATATCTGCAGAAAAGAGGTAGAACAAAAGAACAAAAGAGAAAACTGAAAACAGGTTTTGCCATGACCGGGATTTGAACCTGGCCGTTCTGGTCTCAAGGAAGCTGCTCATCTCACTGAACCAAACTCATTCTCACAAAAACAAGAGATGGAGAAAGGGGCAATTTTGCTAAATGAGCAGAAGCTGCTGAGAATTATGCTGAGAAGAAGTGAAAAGGCTGAAAATTTTGCAGAAAAGAGGTGAATCAGCAGAATTTCTGCAGAAAAGAGGTAAAGAAGCAATAACTTGCGCTGAAAAGAGATGAATCAGCAGAATTTATGCTCAAAAGAGTTTTTTTCTGAAAACAGCTGAGATTTGTGCTGATAAGAGGTGAAAGGGCTGAAAACTTTGCAGAAGAGGTGAATCAGCAGAATTTCTGCTAAAAAGAGGTAAAGAAGCAGAAAGTTGCGCTGAAAAGAGATGAATCAGCAGAATTTCTGCTCAAAAGAGTTTTTTTCTGAAAACAGCTGAGATTTGTGCTGATAAGAGGTGAAAATTCTGAAATTTCTGCTGAAAAGAGTTCAATCAGCAGAATTTCTGCTGAAAAGAGTTCTGCAGAACTCTTTTCAAAATTCTGCTGAAAAGAGGTTTTTGCTGAAAACAGCTGAAAAAGCTGGGATTTGTGCTGAAAAGTGGTGAAAAAACTGAGAATTTTGCTGAAAAGGGGTGAAAAGCTGAAATTGAGTTAAAAAGTTTAACTGTTAACTGAAAGAAATGTTGCCATAAGCGGGATTTGAACCGGGCCTCCCAGTCTGAGAACGGCTGCTCATCTCACTGAGCTAAAAACACGGCTCAACCGGGCAAGGAAAACTAGTGACCCCACTGATAATGTGCAAAAATGGGCAAAAAATATTGCAAAAAAATTCAATATCTCAAAAAGTATAGAAGTTATGAGCACCAAAAGTCATAGCACACATTAGCAGAAAGAGCAGAATTTTTTAAAGTTTGAACTGAGAAAATCGGCTGAAAACTGAGGGAGTAGTTAAGCGGCAAAAAGTGTACGGAAACCCCAAGAATAATAAAGAATAAAGAGAAACAGGAAAACAATTGTGTGGAAGCCCTTTAGGGCATCCACACAATAATAAAGAAGAAAGAGAAACAGGATCTCAATAGTGTGGAAGCCCTTTTTAGGGCATCCACACAAAAAAATAAAGAGAAACAGGAACTCAATAGTGTGGAAGCCCTTTTAGGGCATCCACACAACTAGAAAGTTTGCATTTCCTGCGAAAATGCTGTGTGGATGCCTTTAACGCTGAAGCTGTCTGCTGAAAAGCTGAAAAAGATGAAAAGTTGCAAAAGTTGTATGGTGGTGAAAAAAAAAAAGTTTTGCGCTGAGCAGGATTCGAACCTGGCCCTCCTGGACTCAAGGCAGTTACTCATCTCACTGAGCTAAACTCATTCTCTCAAAAAGAGGAGGAGAGACTGACAATTCTGCTAAAATGAGCAGAAGCTGCTCATTTTTTTGTGCTGAGAAGAGGCAAAAAGGCTGAAAAGTTTGCAGAAAAGAGATAAATCAGCAGAATATCTGCAGAAAAGAGGTAGAACAAAAGAACAAAAAGAAAACTGAAAACAGGTTTCGCCATGACCGGGATTTGAACCTGGCCATTCTGGTCTCAAGGCAGCTGCTCATCTCACTGAACCAAACTCATTCTCACAAAAAAACAAGAGATGGAGAAAGGGCAATTTTGCTAAATGAGCAGAAGCTGCTGAGAATTGTGCTGAGAAGAAGTGAAAAGGCTGAAAATTTTGCAGAAAAGAGATGAATCAGCAGAATTTATGCTCAAAAGAGTTTTTTTCTGAAAACAGCTGAGATTTGTGCTGATAAGAGGTGAAAGGGCTGAAAACTTTGCAGAAGAGGTGAATCAGCAGAATTTCTGCTAAAACGAGGTAAAGAAGCAGAAAGTTGCGCTGAAAAGAGATGAATCAGCAGAATTTCTGCTCAAAAGAGTTTTTTTCTGAAAACAGCTGAGATTTGTGCTGATAAGAGGTGAAAATTCTGAAATTTCTGCTGAAAAGAGTTCAATCAGCAGAATTTCTGCTGAAAAGAGTTCTGCAGAACTCTTTTCAAAATTCTGCTGAAAAGAGTTTTTTTGCTGAAAACAGCTGAAAAGCTGGGATTTGTGCTGAAAAGTGGTGAAAAAACTGAAAATTTTGCTGAAAAGGGGTGGAAAAGCTGAAATTTGTGTTGAAAAGAGTTAAAAAAGTTTAACTGTTAACTGAAAGAAATGTTGCCATAAGCGGATTTGAACCCGGGCCTCCCAGTCTGAACGGCTGCTCATCTCACTGAGCTAAAACACGGCTCAACCGGCAAGGAAAACTAGTGACCCCACTGATAATGTGCAAAAATGGGCAAAAATATTCCAAAAAAAATTCAATATCTCAAAAAGTATAGAAGTTATGAGCACCAAAAGTCATAGCACACATTAGCAGAAAGAGCAGAATTTTTAAAGTTTGAACTGAGAAAATCGGCTGAAAACTGAGGCAGTAGTTAAGCGGCAAAAAGTGTGGAAACCCCAAGAATAATAAAGAATAAAGAGAAACAGGAAAACAATTGTGTGGAAGCCCTTTAGGGCATCCACACAATAATAAAGAAGAAAGAGAAACAGGATCTCAATAGTGTGGAAGCCCTTTTTAGGGCATCCACACAACTAGAAAAATTTGCATTTCCTCTTGAAAATGCTGTGTGGATGCCTTAATGCTGAAGCTGTCTGCTGAAAAGCTGAAAAAAATGAAAAGTTGCAAAAAAGTTGTATGGTGGTGAAAAAAAAAAATGTTGCCTTGAGCAGGATTTGAACCTGGCCCTCTTAGTCTCAAAGGCGGCTACTCATCTCACTAAGCCAAAGTCACTCTCAATTACACAAACTCATTCTCACAAAGAAGAGATGGAGAGACTGACAATTTTGCTGAAATGAGCAGAAGCTGCTGAGAATTGTGCTGGTAAGAGGAGAAAAGGCTGAAAATTTTGCAGAAAAGAGGTGAATCAGCAGAATTTCAGCTGAAAAGAGGTAAAGAAGCAAAAACTTGCGCTGAAAAGAGATGAATCAGCAGAATTTCTGCTCAAAGAGTTTAAGAAGCAGAAAGTTGTGCTGAAAAGAGATGAATCAGCAGAATTTCTGCTTAAAAGAGTTTTCCTGAAAACAGCTGAGATTTGTGCTAATAAGAGGTGAAAAGGCTGAAAATTTTGCAGAAGAGGTGAACAAGCAGAATTTGGGCTGAAAAGAGGTGAAAATTCTGCTGAAAACAGTTCAATCAGCAGAATTTCTGCTGAAAAGTGTTCTGCAGAACTCTTTTCAGAATTCTGCTGAAAAGATGTTTTTGCTGAAAATAGCTGAAAAAGCTGGGAAACTGAAAATTTTGCTGAAAAGGGGTGAAAAAGCTGAAATTGAGTTAAAAATGTTTCTCTGCGTAAAACAGGTTTCTGCTTAAAACACCTAAAAAGTTGAGATTTGTGCTGAAAACAGGTGTTCAAATCCCATGACCAGGATTTGAACCTGGCCCTTCTGGTCTCAAGGAAGCTACTCATCTCACTGAACTAAACTTGTTCCGACAAACACAAGGGATGGAGAAACTGACAATTTTGGTAAATGAGCAGAGGCTGCTGAGTTTTGTGCTGAGAAGATGTGAAAAGCTGAAAAATTTGCAGAAAAGAGGTGAATCAGCAGAATTTCTGCAGAAAAGATGGAAAGAAGAAGAACATTGCGCTGAAAAGAGGTAAATCAGCAGAATTTCTGCTGAAAAGACGGAAAGAAGCAATCACAGTAGCTGCTCATCTCACTGAGCCAAAGCAGTTCTTGTCCCACCAAGAGATATGATGAGAAAAAAAATGTGCAGGGGGCCGAAGAAGCTGAATTGTTGTGAAAAGAGGTGAAAAAGCTGAAATTCTTCTGAAAGAGCAGAACAGGCTGAAAATTTTCAGCTACTCATTGAGCCAAACTGGTTCTCACATAACTGAAAAAAAGGTGAAAAAGCTGAAAATTCTGATAAAAACATCAGAAGTGGCTGACATTTGTGCTGATAAGAGGTGAAAACGCAAACTTTCTGCTGAAAAGAGGCAGAACAACCTGGTTCTGCTCAATTTCACCAATCAGAGGTACTGCTTCTGTCTGCTTCATCAGGCTGTGTACTTGTATGTATTTCTGCCATGCAGCGTTAACAAGAATCTGAGGTCCATATTAGAAAAGCTGCTAAAATCATAAAACTTTGCAGAATTGTAATAAATTAGCAATATAAATTACAGGTCCGTGATAGTGTATAAATTTGAAGTGAAAAAAAAAAATATTGACCAAGGTGGATTTGAACCCACGACCTTTGGGCTGCAGACCCGTGTCATTACCAATTGCGCCACCTGGAAAGGGGCGGGTACCCAAAACCAGATTGATAACCAGTCAGAAATAGATCGCGGTGAGAGGTGAAAAACGCCGTTTTTGGAGTTACAAAACGTCGTGTAACTCAAAAACTAGGAGGGCTAGCAGCATAATTCTTGTACTGGGTGAATCAGCGGACTTTGGTGTACTTTGACTGCGATTTTCATTGCTCTTTCTACCTCCATCGCGGAGATATGACGAGAGAAGAAACGGCTTCATTTTCGGAGTTTGAAAACAAACGTAATTTATGGCTCAACAGTAAGATGACAGTAAAAACTGCTCCAACCGTGACTGGCAGCACTGTCTGAAGATGAATTGGAACAAGCTTCTCATCTTAACTTTGCTTTATTAAAATTATTATGTCACATACAAGTCTTGCAAATAAGCACACAGGGAAAGCTTGAGCTTGTAATTCCACCCCAAGCTGATAGGAGAAGCTTTTTATTAAACACTTGCTTGTTCTACAATGTGCTTCAAGGGTCAATAACAGCATAACAGAACTCACTTATGGTACTGCATTCTTCCTTCCTATAAAACAATAACTGTCAGTGACTTTGTACCATAGTATAAACACAACATTGAAGACAACAGTTTAAAAAAGTAACGTAACCATAAACAATGAAACAAGAACATCTAAACAGCAGCACATGTCCCAAGGCATGATGGGAGAGGACTAGCTGTTCCCCAACACGCCACATTATTTATGATTTATGATTTGGCAGAAACACTGGGACTTGGTATGATTTACATGAAATATTTTGATTTAGCAGAAAAACTATAATCTAGCAGAAAGCACCTCAGCATAGCAGAAATTCTATGAGCAGAATTACTAGGATTTAGCACAAATGCTATGATTTGTCTCAAAAACCTTTATTTTGCAGTTATATTGTGATTTGGCAGAAATACTGTGCTTTGGAGCAAATACCAAAATTTGGCAGAAATACTATGAGCAGTAATAATATAACGTAGCAGAAATACAAATATTTTGTGGAAATACTATGATACTATGAAAAGCTGAAAACGATGAAAAGTTGCAAAAACTTGTATGGTGGTGAAAAAAAAAAAAATGCCCCACTGAGCAGGATTCGAACCTTGCCCTCCTGGTGGCTATTCATTTCCCTGAGCCAAAATCATTCTTACAAAGAAGAGGTGGAGAGACGGACAATTCTGCTGAAATGAGCAGAAGCTGCTGAGAATTGTGCTGATAAGAGGAGAAAAGGCTGAAAATTTTGCAGAAAAGAGGTGAATCAGCTGAATTTTTGCAGAAAAGAGGCAAAGAAGCAGAAACTTGCGCTGAAAAGAGATGAATCAGCAGAGTTTCTCCTCAAAAGAGTTGTCTTTTTTCTGAATACAGCCAAAAAAGCTGGAATTTGTGCTGAAAAGGGTGAAAAAATGAAAATTTTGCTGAAAAGGGTGAAGAAGCTGAAGAAGCTAAAGTATACTAAATCAAAGTATTTGTCCCAAAACATAGTGTTTCTGCCATATTGTGGTACTACTACATTACAACATGAATACGGATTAAAGATGAAAGAAACTGGCAACAAATTCCTCCACTACAAACCAGTCTGATACCACTTCTTTGCAGTGTTCACGTTTACTAAGGCACTACCCAAAAGGCGCCACAAGAGGGTACTCCAACACAAGAGATGACCTATGTACACTGATGCACTTAGTAACAGTCAGCCTCCTACTTAGCCACTACGTAATACAGCGATATTACATTGTACAAATTCACATAAATTTGCAGGGGGAAAAAACAAAGCAGGATCAAGCCCAAAGCAGGATTCGAACCTGGCCCTCGTGGTCTCAAGACGACTATTCATTTCCCTGAGCCAAAGTCATTCTTACAAAGAAGAGGTGGAGAGACTGACAATTCTGCTGAAATGAGCAGAAACTGCTGAGAATTGTGCTGATAACGTTGCGCTGAAAAGAGGTGAATGAGCAGAATTTCTGCTGAAAAGAGGCAGAAGGTTCTGTATGTAGAAAAAGAAACACTGTTGAACCATGTGTGAAATAAATAAAGAAAAGAAATGAAAGAACAACCTGGTTCTGCTCAAATTCACCAATCAGAGGTACTGCTTCTGTCTGCTTCATCAGGCTGTTTACTTGTATGTATTTCTGCCATGTGGTGTTGAAAAGAATCTGAGGTCCATATTAGAAAAGCTGCTAAAATCATAAAACTTTGCAGAATTGTAATAAATTAGCAATATAAATTACAGGTCTGTGATAGTGTATCAATTTGTAGTGAAAAAAAAAATGTTGAACAAGGTGGGATTGAACCCACGACCTTTGAGCTGCAGAGCCGTGTCATTACTGATTCGGTCTGAAAGACAGAGACTTCAGCAGTCAGAATTAGATCGCGGTGAGAGGCGAAAAACGCCGTTTTTTGGTGTTACAAAACGTCGTGTAACTCAAAAACTAGGAGGGCTAGCAGCATAATTCTTGTACTGGGTGAATCAGTGGACTTTGGTGTACTTTGTCTGCGATTTTCACTGCTCTTTGTACCTCCGTCGCGGACATATGACGAGAGAAGAAACGGCTTCATTTTCGGAGTTTGAAAACTGAGAGGAGGACAGATTTCCACCCCTCAAACAAACGTAATTCATTGCTCAACGGTAAGATAATTGTAAAAACTGCTTCCACTGTGAGTGTCAGCAGTGTCTGAAGATATATTGGCACAAGCCTCATGTCCTAACTTTGCTTTGTTAAAGAGATATGGCGATTTGAAAATGCTTCCCGTTACAGAATTTCAGCTCTGAATTTCAAAACCTCCCCATAGACTTTGAATGGGGAGTTGTCAGACCTTGTGTCACTCCGAGGCAATTTGCGAAAAAACGGTAAAGAATTCCAGCGCTGATTTTGAACAAACTCTCCATTGAGTTTCTATGGAGAGTTTTGAGACTTTATGTTACTCTGAGGAGATTTGCAAAAAATCTATAAGTCCCACAATAATGATAGTGACATTTTCTGAAAGCCAGCAAAAATACCTACGTTTTGATGTATAATTTGTGGGGGTTGAGTGGAAATTGAGCGAGTAGCAAGAAGTTGTTTAGACATGAAGAGAAAATTCAGAACGGACCAGCACTCACTCTGACTTAATTGCATAGCAACCATAGCAACGCATGTATTTTCTGAAAAATCACAATTTTGCAACTGAAAACTTAAAGAGAGATAAGATTAAAACGGTAGAAGATCTGAAAAAGCTGAATCAGACAGGAATAGCCCAATAATCTGAGAACATTTTAAAGTTTGAATGGAGTTTCTAGGTGAAAGTATGACAAAGTAGTTAAGTTTCAAAGACAAGCAAGTTTTAGCAGAATTGTGGAAGTTTTCCATTCATTTCAATGGGACAAATTAAAGGAAAAAAGTGTAATATTTTAAAAAGTATAATATTTATAAACACCAAAAGTCATAGCAGGAAAGAGCAGAAAGAGCAGAACAGTATAGAGTTTGAACTGAGAAAATCGGCTGAAAACTGAAAGAGTAGTTAAGTGCCGAAAAATGGGGGAGCAACCAGAATAAAGTAAAGATAAAGAATAAAGAGAAACAGGATCTCAATAGTGTGGATGCTTCCAGCATCCACACAACTAGAAAAATTTGCATTTCCTGTGAAAATGCTGTGTGGATGCCTTAACGCTGAAGCTGTCTGCTGAAAAGCTGAAAAAGATGAAAAGTTGCATGGTGGTGAAAAAAAACTTTCACCCTGAGCAGGATTCGAACCTGGCCCTCCTGGTCTCAAGGCGGTTACTCATCTCACTGGGCCAAACTCATTCTCACAAAGAAGAGGTGGACAGACTGACCATTCTGCTGAAATGAGCAGAAGCTGCTGAGAATTGTGCTGATAAGAGGTGAAAAGGCTGAAAATTTTGCAGAAAAGAGGTGAATCAGTAGAATTTCTGCTGAAATGAGGTAAAGAAGCAGAAAGTTGCACTAAAAAGAGATGAATCAGCAGAATTTCTGCTCAAATGAGGTTTTTTCTGAAAACAGCTGAGATTTGTGCTAATAAGAGGAGAAAAGGCTGAAAATTTTGCAGAAGAGGTGAATAAGCAGAATTTGGGCTGAAAAGAGGTGAAAATTCTGAAAATTCTGCTGAAAAGAGTTCAATCAGCAGAATTTCTGCTGAAAAGAGTTCTGCAGAACTCTTTTCAGAATTCTGCTGAAAAGAGGTTTTGCTGAAAACAGCAGAAAACTGCTGGGATTTGTGCTGAAAAGTGGTTAAAAACTGAAAATTTTGCTGAAAAGGGGTGAAAAAGCTGAAATTGAGTTAAAAAGTTTAACTGTTAACTGAAAAAGAAATGTTGCCATAAGCGGGATTTGAACCCGGCCTCCCAGTCTGAGAACGGATGCTCATCTCACTGAGCTAAAACACGGCTCAACCGGGCAAGGAAAACTAGTGACCCCAATGATAATGTGCAAAATGGGCAAAAATATGCAAAAAATTCAATATCTCAAAAAGTATAGAAGTTATGAGCACCAAAAGTCATAGCAAACATTAGCAGAAAGAGCAGAACAGTATAGAGTTTGAACTGAGAAAATCGGCTGAAAACTGAGGCAGTAGCTAGACGGCAAAAAACGTACGGAAGCAACTTGAAGAATAACTAGAAAAATTTGCATTTCCTGCGAAAATGCTGTGTGGATGCCTATAACGCTGAAGTTGCCTGCTGAAAATGACTGAAAAGATGAAAAGCTGCAAAAATTGTATGGCAGTAAAGAAACTGAAAAATTATGCTGAAAACAAGTGAAAAAACAGAAACTTTTGCTGAAAAGAGGTGAAAAGGCAAAGATTCTGTTTCAAAGGGGTACAGAAGTTCAAATTTGTACTGAAAAGAGGTGAAATGGTTTCCTCTGAAATGAGCAGAAGATACTGAGATTTGTATTGATAAGAGGTGAAAGGCTGAAAATTCTGCATAAAATAGGTGAATCAGCAGAATTTCTACTGAAAAGAGGTAAAAAAGTAGAACGTTGCACTGAAAACAGGTGAATCAGCAGAATGTCTGCTAAAAAGAGATTTCTGTTGAAAACACCTGAAAAAGCTGGGATTTGTGCTGAAAAGGGGTGAAAACACTCACAATTCTGCTGAAACAGGGTGAAGAAGAGGTGTTAGGCTGTTGAGAAGAGTTAAATAAGTTGAACTGATATGTTTGAGTACAAATACTATGATTTGGCAATAATACTGCGTTTTAGCACAACTCCTGAGATTTGATTGAAATACTATGATTTAGAAGAAATATTATGACTTTCTACAAATACAATGTTTTGGCACAAATACTATGATTTGGCAGAAATACTATTATTTAGTAGAAATACTATGATTTACCAGAAGTACAAGGTTTCTGCAAAAATACTATGATTTTGCAGAAATACTATGCATTAGTAGTAATACCATAACATCACAGATATATGATGATTTTGCAGACATTCTGGTTTTACACAAATACTATAATGTGGCAGTATACTATGTTTTAGCACAAATACTATGATTTGCTATAAATACTATGATTTGGCACATATACTATATTCAGCAGATATACTATAACAAAACAGAAAGTCTACGACTTAGTAGTAATACTATAACATAATAGATATACTATGATTTTGCAGACAGTCTATTTTTTTCCACAACTAGCACAATATGGCAGAAATACTATGATTTGGCACAAGTACTATGATTTGGTACAAATACGATGATTTGGCAATAATACTGGGTTTTAGCACAGCTACTGAGATTTGGGTGAAATACTATGATTTAGAAGAAATACTATGACTTGGCACAAGTACCATGATTTTACAAATACAATGTTTTGGTTCGAATAATATGATTTGCAAAAATTCTATGATTTGGCACAAGTACCATGATTTAGTACAAATACTACGATTTCGCTCAAATACTATGAAATTGCAGTAATACTATGATTTTGCAGAAGTACTAAGATGTAGTAGAAGTACTTTGATTTAACAGAAATACTATTATGGAGTAGTAATACTTTCTGCAATCAGAGGTACTGCTTCTGTCTGCTTCATCAGGCTGTGTACTTGTATGTATTTCTGCCATGGAGCGTTAAGAAGAATCTGAGGTCCGTATTAGAAAAACTGCTAACATCATAAAACTTTGCAGAATTGTAATAAATTAGCAATATAAATTACAGGTCTGTGATAGTGTATAAATTTGTAGTGAAAAAAAAACCATGTGGACCAAGGTGGAATTGAACCCACGACCTTTGGGCTGCAGACCCGTGTCATTACCAAATGCGCCACCGGCAAAGAGAGCCGGCGCCTGGAAAACAGGAGATGAGCAGTCAGAATTAGATCGCGGTGAGAGGCATAAAGTGCCGTTTTTGGAGTTACAAAATGTCGTGTAACTCAAAAACTAGGTGGGATAGAAGCACAATTCCTTTACTGGGTGAATCAGCCGAATTTCATGAACTTTGACTGCGATTTTCATAGCTCTTTGTACCTCCGTCGCGGAGATATGACGAGAGAAGAAACGGCTTTATTTTAAGAGTTTGAAAACAAACGTAATTTATGGCTCAACAGTAAGATGACAGTAAAAACTGCTCCAACCGTGAGTGTCAGCAGTGTCTGAAGATGAATTGGCACAAGCCTCTTGTCTTAAGTGTTCGCTTTATTTAATTTATTGTGGCATGCAGATGAATCTTGCAAAGAAGCTCACAGGAGAGATTGAGCCTGTCTTTCCACCCCAAGCTGGTAGGGGAGCTTTTATTGAACATATTTGCTTGTGCCACAATGTGCTTCAAGGGTCAATAACAGCATAACAGAACTCACTTATGGTACTGCATTCTTCCTATAAAACAATAACTGTCAGTGACTTTGTACCGTAGTATAAACACAACATTCATGACAACAGTTAAAAGTAACGTAACCATAAACAATGAAACAAGAACATCTAAAATGCAGCACATGTCCCAAGGCATGATGGGAGAGAACTAGCTGTTCCCCAACACGCCACATTATTTATGATTTATGATTTGGCAGAAACACTGGGACTTGGTATAAATACTATGATTTACATGAAATACTTTGACTTAGCAGAAATTCTATAATCTAGCAAAAAGCACTTCAGCATAGCAGAAATTCTATGATTGAGCAGAATTACTAGGATTTAGCACAAACACTATGATTTGTCTAAAAAAAAAAAAAACCTTTATTTTGCAGTTATATTGTGATTTGGCAGAAATACTATGCTTTGGAACAAATACCAAGATTTGGCAGAAATACTATGAGCAGTAATAATATAACATAGCAGAAATACTGTTATTTTGTGGAAATACTATGCTTTGGCACAAATACCATGATTTGGCCAAAATACTATGATTTAGCAGAAATACTATGATTGAGCAGAAGTACTAAGATGTAGTAGAAGTACTTTGATTTAACAGAAATACTATTATGGAGGAGTAATACTTTAACATGGGAGAAATATTGATACAGACACACAAACATACACATACACAGAGCCTAAAGGGAACAGTGGCTGTTAAGAGTCTGGGCTTGGTATATCTAGGTCAGTTAAATTAGCTGCACCTGCTGTAATCAGCCCTTACACACACAGACACAGAGAGAGGTATAAGTTTTCTGCAGTGTATTTCTCACATTCACATTCAGGATTCCCCTCGAACCTCCTGGTCTCAAGGCAGCTACTCATCTCACTGAGCCAAACTCATTCTCACAAAGAAGAGGTAGATAGACTGACAATTGTGCTGAAATTATCAGAAGCTGCTGAGAACTGTGCTGATAAGAGGCAAAAGGATGAAAATTTTGCAGAAAAGAGGTGAATCAGCAGAGTTTCTGCTGAAAAGAGGTTTTTTTGAATGAAAAGAGGTTCTGAAAACCGCCAAAAAGCTGGAATTTGTGCTGAAAAGGGTGAAAAAAATGAAAATTTTGCTGAAAAGGGGTGAAGAAGCTAAAGTATACCAAATCAAAGTATTTGTGCCAAAACATGGTATTTCTGCCATATTGTGGTATTTGTGCCACAAAAGTTACTACATTACAACATGAATACGGATTAAAGATGAAAGAAACTGGCAACAAATTCCTCCACTACAAACCAGTCTGATACCACTTCTTTGCAGTGTTCACGTTTACTAAGGCACTACCCAAAAGGCGCCACAAGAGGGCACTCCAACACAAGAGATGACCTATGTACACTGATGCACTTAGTAACAGTCAGCCTCCTACTTAGCCACTCACGTAATACAGCGATATTACAGTGTACAAATTCACATAAATTTGCAGGGGAACAAACAAAGCAGGAACAAGCCCAAAACAATCAAATAACTGTGCTGCCATAGCTATCGCTAACTAGCACATACACGCTAATGGTAACTAAAACCAATACACACAAGTAGCAGGGTAAACATCTTAAGCATGGAACATTAACTCACGTTTATGTGACACACACCATCCCTAACAAATACAGGATGGGCTATTTGCTCCCCTTCCCAGCAGCTCTCTCCTCAATCGTTAGCCCAGGGCGAAGGAAGACCATCTAGCTCAGAAGTCCCATGAATTCCCTCACTGCTCAGAGGCTGCTGGGTAATGTAGCTCACACTAATACAGGTTTTCTACAAGCACAATTACTATAACATAGCAGAAATGCTGTGATTTTGTTGAAATACTATGCTTTAGGACAAATACTATGATTTGGCAGAAATACTATGTTTTAGGACATATACTATGATTTGGCTCAAATACTATGATATAGCAGCAATACTATGTTTTGGTACAAATGCTGCGCTTAGGCACAAATATTATGATTTGGCAGACACTATGATTTAGCAGAGATAATATGATTTGGCAGAAATACTAAACTTTGGCACAAATACTATAATTGAGTACTTTAAGATGAGAGAAATACTATGATTTAGCAGAAATACTATGTTTTTGCAGAAACACTGTAATTTCACTCAAATACTATGAAATAGCAGTAATACTATGATTTGGCAGAAATACTATGTTTCAGTACAAATACTATGACAAAGCAGAAATACTAT
>NW_024108898.1:0-130000 GCF_013358895.1 Oreochromis aureus
CGCTAGCTAGCTAGCCGGCTATCAGCAACACATAAGAGAACTGCTGCTAAATAAACTACACCTAAACTCGGTTTATATCTGACCCAAATAGAGTGCAGGTCATAACTTCTTACCTGAAATTCAGTTCACCTCACGCTCCTGCCTTCGCTTTCCCTGATCCACGATTGACCTCCGCGTTAGCAAACACCGGTCGATCGGCGGTCGCTGCATGTCCTTTCTGTCATACACCGTGGATAGCTGCCCACTGTTGTAGCTCCGCGTTATAGCACCACCAAACAACTCAGTTATTTTTTCCACATCCAGCTGTAACTCCGATTCTGTGCGAGCATTTGCGAGAGACCGCGGAGGTGAAACGACAGAGAGAGTCCCTCGCTATCCATTTGCAGCCAAGCGCGGCAGCTAGCTAGGTAGCCGGCTAGCTGTCAGGCAGGACCGACGTCGTCAGAGCACTGTCGCTAAATATGGGATGTCTTGATAAAACAAGCAGATATTTGAAGTTTACACACCTACATTCTCGCCTGAAAATATCTTAAAAGTTTATTTTGTGACCTAGAAACACGAATAAAAGACATATAAAACGAAGTGGTGGCCGCCATTGTTCACTCTGTAGAGGCGTGCTATGAATTGTGGGATATGGAGTTTTCAACACAAGGATAAAATCTTTTCGGCTGTACTACTCCCGGTATACCACTAGAGAGAGCCAAGACACCACAAATGAAGTCTGTTTCTATGGTGCCAAAAGCAGAATCTTTCTCAGGAGCCTAGAAATTGGCCTAAATTTGCACTAAAATCTAAATATTTCAAAAACTATAAAAGTTATAAACACCAAAAGTCACACCATACTAGCCCAGCGCCAGCCGCACAAAATGATGTAACATATGTACCCCTATTGTCAAAACTGTTTGGCAGAGGAGCGCGGAAAATTTTCACTAAAATATTAATATTTAAAAACTATAATATTCATAAACACCAAAAGTCATAGCACACCATTCCAGATCCAGCCGCACAAAATGAGGTAACATATATGAAGCTTGTCCAAAAACTGCGGGTCGAGATACACTGCAAAATTTCAGGCGGAAAAGGAAAATAATAATAATAACTAGAAAGCGAAAATTTCAGAAGAAATTTTATGTGTGCCTATGCCGCTGCTAATCACTGTAGTTGCCATTCATACGGCTACAGAGAGCAAAACTCAGAAGAGCAGCCATTCTCCACCATGAACTATGGTAAAACAAACACCGCTCACGCTTCACAGATGACAGCTTACAGTTTTGTGTAAAGATGAAGTTACTTCATTACAGCGCCGATTTGCAGACGCTGTGCACACAGGTTCATGAGCAGAAGTCCCATTGTACCACGGCAGACCCGACAATGTTTGCATGAACACGCTTTGAAGCATTACATTATGGACCACTTTTCACACATGCATTCACTTTTTGTTTTTGTTATTTTACAGTGTTCTGAATGATGAACAATGGTCTACAGCCAATCTTGTGCATTATTATACAAACTTTGGTTGTAAGATTCAGATAAGTATTTAATAAAAGCTAAATATTTTATATGAGAGTAAGAAAGAAAAGTATATCTTTATGTCCACCTTTCTCTGTTAATGCCCTACCTGGCCCCCTGGCAAAAGCTTTGCTAGATCCGCCCCTGCACAGTTACCAGCTGTCAGCTACACAAAAAAGGAGCTTGGTGTTTACAGGGAGTGCAGAATTATTAGGCAAATGAGTATTTTGTCCACATCATCCTCTTCATGCATGTTGTCTTACTCCAAGCTGTATAGGCTCGAAAGCCTACTACCAATTAAGCATATTAGGTGATGTGCATCTCTGTAATGAGAAGGGGTGTGGTCTAATGACATCAACACCCTATATCAGGTGTGCATAATTATTAGGCAACCTCCTTTCCTTTGGCAAATGGGTCAAAAGAAGGACTTGACAGGCTCAGAAAAGTCAAAAATAGTGAGATATCTTGCAGAGGGATGCAGCAGTCTTAAAATTGCAAAGCTTCTGAAGCGTGATCATCGAACAATCAAGCGTTTCATTCAAAATAGTCAACAGGGTCGCAAGAAGCGTGTGGAAAACCAAGGCGCAAAATAACTGCCCATGAACTGAGAAAAGTCAAGCGTGCAGCTGCCAAGATGCCACTTGCCACCAGTTTGGCCATATTTCAGAGCTGCAACATCACTGGAGTGCCCAAAAGCACAAGGTGTGCAATACTCAGAGACATGGCCAAGGTAAGAAAGGCTGAAAGACCACCACCACTGAACAAGACACACAAGCTGAAACGTCAAGACTGGGCCAAGAAATATCTCAAGACTGATTTTTCTAAGGTTTTATGGACTGATGAAATGAGAGTGAGTCTTGATGGGCCAGATGGATGGGCCCGTGGCTGGATTGGTAAAAGGCAGAGAGCTCCAGTCCGACTCAGACGCCAGCAAGGTGGAGGTGGAGTACTGGTTTGGGCGGTATCATCAAAGATGAGCTTGTGGGGCCTTTTCGGGTTGAGGATGGAGTCAAGCTCAACTCCCAGTCCTACTGCCAGTTTCTGGAAGACACCTTCTTCAAGCAGTGGTACAGGAAGAAGTCTGCATCCTTCAAGAAAAACATGATTTTCATGCAGGACAATGCTCCATCACACACGTCCAAGTACTCCACAGCGTGGCTGGCAAGAAAGGGTATAAAAGAAGAAAAACTAATGACATGGCCTCCTTGTTCACCTGATCTGAACCCCATTGAGAACCTGTGGTCCATCATCAAATGTGAGATTTACAAGGAGGGAAAACAATACACCTCTCTGAACAGTGTCTGGGAGGCTGTGGTTGCTGCTGCACGCAATGTTGATGGTGAACAGATCAAAACACTGACAGAATCCATGGATGGCAGGCTTTTGAGTGTCCTTGCAAAGAAAGGTGGCTATATTGGTCGCTGATTTGTTTTGGTTTTGTTTTTGAATGTCAGAAATGTATATTTGTGAATGTGGAGATGTTATATTGGTTTCACTGGTAAAATAAATAATTGAAATGGGTATATATTTGTTTTTGTTAAGTTGCCTAATAATTATGCACAGTAATAGTCACCTGCACACACAGATATCCCCTAAAATAGCTAAAACTAAACACAAACTAAAAACTACTCCGAAAACATTCAGCTTTGATATTAATGTGTTTTTGGGTTCATTGAGAACATGGTTGTTGTTCAATAATAAAATTATTCCTCAAAAATACAACTTGCCTAATAATTCTGCACTCCCTGTATGAGAGTAAGAAAGAAAAGTATATCTTTGTGTCCACCTTTCTCTGTTAATGCCCTACCTGGCCCCCCTGGCAAAAGCTTTGCTAGATCCGCCCCTGCACAGTTACCAGCTGTCAGCTAAATAAAAAAAGGAGCTTGGTGTTTATTTCTCTCAGAAACAGTTCATAACTTCCCTTCAACTCATTCATGTCACCTAAAAAAAGGTAAACCTGTTTCTCCATCACCAGTTCAGCTCTGATGATTCAGTAAGGTCATCTCCTGGTTTCGACCAGCCGCTTCTACAGCTGTGGCTCCAGCAAACATCAGCTGATACTAGAAATTAAAATCAAATGAATTCTAACAACAGCTGATCAAGCTTAAACGTGCTGCTGTTGTTTAGCGCGATAAACAAACAAGAGAGAAAAGCCGATCATTGATCAGTTTCATGACTGAAGTTTGAACAGGCGAGAGAATGACAGGGAGGCTGTCATAAAGTTCAACATCAGTAACTTAGCGCGCACACAGCTGTATAGAAACTCCATCGTGCTAGCTACCACGCAGTACGAAAGTTATTATAACTGATTGTAAAAAGTCAGCACAACGAAAATAAACTACACCTAAACTCGGTTTATATCTGACCCAAATAGAGTGCAGGTCATAACTTCTTACCTGAAATTCAGTTCACCTCACGCTCCGACCGGCAGCCGCCTGCTTCTCCTGCCTTCGGTTTCCCTGATCCACGATCTACCACCGGTCGATCGGCGGTCACCTCGCCGCCTCGTTCCCCGCATGTTCTTTCTGACACACACCGGTGGATAGCTGCCCTCGGTTGTAGCTCCGCGTCAGCGACTCACCAAACAATTCAGTTATTTTTTTCCACATCGACCAGCATCTGGACAATCCACCGCCTTTCACTGTTTGTACCGTTACTAAAAAACCCTCATCGGCTCATAAAAACGAAAAATAAGTCCAGCTATGACCCGAGTCAAAAAGACAGCCAGCTCGGGTTAGCTAGCTACCTGTCTAGCTCTTTGCAGTCACCGAAAACATCAGAGCTAATATGGGATGTCTTGGTAACACGAGCAGATATTTGAAGTTTACATCTGGCCAATCCACCACCTTTCACTGTTTATACCGTTACTAAAATGAATAAATAAATAAATCATCGGTCCATATAAACGAAAAATAAGTCCAGCTAAAACACATACTGTCGGCGAGCGACCGGGTGCTGACACGAGTTTCACCCGCCTCAATATAAGCCAAGCCTGGGTGCTTTTTTCACGAAGGGTCGCTAGCGGTGCTAGCTAACTATGCTAGCGGCGCTAGCTAGCTAGCCGGCTATCAGCAACACATAAGAGAACTGCTGCTAAATAAACTACACCTAAACTCGGTTTATATCTGACCCAAATAGAGTGCAGGTCATAACTTCTTACCTGAAATTCAGTTCACCTCACGCTCCTGCCTTCGCTTTCCCTGATCCACGATTGACCTCTGCGTTAGCAAACACCGGTCGATCGGCGGTCGTGGCATGTCCTTTCTGTCATACACCGTGGATAGCTGCCCACTGTTGTAGCTCCGCATTATAGCACCACCAAACAACTCAGTTATTTTTTCCACATCCAGCTGTAACTCCGATTCTGTGCGAGCATTTGCGAGAGACCGGGAGGTGAAACGACAGAGAGAGTCCCTCGCTATCCATTTGCAGCCAAGCGCGGCAGCTAGCTAGGTAGCCGGCTAGCTGTCAGGCAGGACCAACGTCGTCAGAGCACTGTCGCTAAATATGGGATGTCTTGATAAAACAAGCAGATATTTGAAGTTTACACACCTACATTCTCGCCTGAAAATATCTTAAAAGTTTATTTTGTGACCTAGAAACACGAATAAAAGACATATAAAACGAAGTGGTGGCCGCCATTGTTCACTCTGTAGAGGCGTGCTATGAATTGTGGGATATGGAGTTTTCAACACAAGGATAAATCTTTTCGGCTGTACTACTCCCGGTATACCACTAGAGAGAGCCAAGACACCACAAATGAAGTCTGTTTATTTGGCGCCAAAAGATGAATTGGCCTAAATTTGTACTAAAATATTAATATTTAAAAACTATAAAAGTCATAAACACCAAAAGTCACAACATAATAGTCCAGCTCCAGCCGCACAAAATGATCTAAGATATGTAATCCTAATGTCAAAACTGTTTGGCAGAGGAGCGGGAAAATTTTCACTAAAATATTAATATTTAAAAACTATAAAATTCATGAACACCAAAAGTCATAGCACACCATTCCAGATCCGCCGCACAAAATGAGGTAACATATATGAAGCTTGTCTCAAAACTGCGGGCGGATATACGTGCGAAATTTAGGCGGAAGATGGAGAATAATAATAACTAGAAAGCGAAAATTTCAGAAGAAATTTTATGTGTGCCTATGCCGCTGCTAATCACTGTAGTTTGCCATTCATACGGCTACAGAGAGCAAAACTCAGAAGAGCAGCCATTCTCCAACATGAACTATGGTAAAACAAACACCGCTCACGCTTCACAGATGACAGCTTACAGTTTTGTGTAAAGATGAAGTTACTTCAGTACAGCGCCCGATTTGCAGACGCTGTGCACACAGGTTCATGAGCAGAAGTCCCATTGTACCACGGCAGACCCGACAATGTTTGCATGAACACGCTTTGAAGCATTACGTTATGGACCACTTTTCATACATGGTTGGTTTACCCACACAGCCGGCTGTAGCTTTTCAACTCACAGCCCGACACACACTCAAAAACAGCCGAGAGAGCACAGACTACGCCCGAGAGGCGTGATTGCAGGTGCCGCTCAGGTGGGTCCACCTCCCTGCTGCAGCGGCACTGCAGACCACGCCCGCCACACACATCAAACACGTAAAATAAATATTTATGCACTTTTGCATTCACTTTTTTGTTTTTGTTATTTTTACACAGTGTTCTGAATGATGAACAATGGTCTACAGCCAATCTTGTGTATTATTATACAAACTTTGGTTGTAAGATTCAGATAACTATTTAATAAAAGCTAAATATTTTATACAGGGTGTGCAGAATTATTAGGCAAATGAGTATTTTGTCCACATCATCCTCTTCATGCATGTTGTCTTACTGCAAGCTGTATAGGCTCGAAAGCCCACTACCAATTAAGCATATTAGGTGATGTGCATCTCTGTAATGAGAAGGGGTGTGGTCTAATGACATCAACACCCTATATCAGGTGTGCATAATTATTAGGCAGCTTCCTTTCCTTTGGCAAAATGGGTCAAAAGAAGGACTTGACAGGCTCAGAAAAGTCAAAAATAGTGAGATATCTTGCAGAGGGATGCGGCAGTCTTAAAATTGCAAAGCTTCTGAAGCGTGATCATCAAACAATCAAGCGTTTCATTCAAAATAGTCAACAGGGTCGCAAGAAGCGTGTGGAAAACCAAGGCGCAAAATAACTGCCCATGAACTGAGAAAAGTCAGCGTGCAGCTGCCAAGATGCCACTTGCCACCAGTTTGGCCATATTTCAGAGCTGCAACATCACTGAGTGCCCAAAAGCACAAGGTGTGCAATACTCAGAGACATGGCCAAGGTAAGAAAGGCTGAAAGACGACCACCACTGAACAAGACACACAAGCTGAAACGTCAAGACTGGGCCAAGAAATATCTCAAGACTGATTTTTCTAAGGTTTTATGGACTGATGAAATGAGAGTGAGTCTTGATGGGCCAGATGGATGGGCCCGTGGCTGGATTGGTAAAGGGCAGAGAGCTCCAGTCCCACTCAGACGCCAGCAAGGTGGAGGTGGAGTACTGGTTTGGGCTGGTATCATCAAAGATGAGCTTTGTGGGGCCTTTTCGGGTTGAGGATGGAGTCAAGCTCAACTCCCAGTCCTGCTGCCAGTTTCTGGAAGACACCTTCTTCAAGCAGTGGTACAGGAAGAAGTCTGCATCCTTCAAGAAAACATGATTTTCATGCAGGACAATGCTCCATCACACGCGTCCAAGTACTCCACAGCGTGGCTGGCAAGAAAGGGTATAAAAGAAGAAAAACTAATGACATGGCCTCCTTGTTCACCTGATCTGAACCCCATTGAGAACCTGTGGTCCATCATCAAATGTGAGATTTACAAGGAGGGAAAACAGTACACCTCTCTGAACAGTGTCTGGGAGGCTGTGGTTGCTGCTGCACGCAATGTTGATGGTGAACAGATCAAAACACTGACAGAATCCATGGATGGCAGGCTTTTGAGTGTCCTTGCAAAGAAAGGTGGCTATATTGGTGGCTGATTTGTTTTTGTTTTGTTTTTGAATGT
Organism: Oreochromis aureus; assembly: GCF_013358895.1. Classification (NCBI taxonomy): domain Eukaryota; kingdom Metazoa; phylum Chordata; class Actinopteri; order Cichliformes; family Cichlidae; genus Oreochromis; species Oreochromis aureus. The sequence goes on from NW_024108898.1 coordinate 7,555, forward strand.
CAGAAATGTATATTTGTGAATGTGGAGCTGTTATATTGGTTTCACTGGTAAAATAAATAATTGAAATGGGTATATATTTGTTTTTGTTAAGTTGCCTAATAATTATGCACAGTAATAGTCACCTGCACACACAGATATCCCCTAAAATAGCTAAAACTAAACACAAACTAAAAACTACTTCCGAAAACATTCAGCTTTGATATTAATGTGTTTTTGGGTTCATTGAGAACATGGTTGTTGTTCAATAATAAAATTATTCCTCAAAAATACAACTTGCCTAATAATTCTGCACTCCCTGTATGAGAGTAAGAAAGAAAAGTATATCTTTGTGTCCACCTTTCTCTGTTAATGCCCTACCTGGCCCCCTGGCAAAAGCTTTGCTAGATCCGCCCCTGCACAGTTACCAGCTGTCAGCTAAATAAAAAAAGGAGCTTGGTGGTTATTTCTCTCAGAAACAGTTCATAACTTCCTTCAACTCATTCATGTCACCTAAAAAAAAGGTAAACCTGTTTCTCCATCACCAGTTCAGCTCTGATGATTCAGTAAGGTCATCTCCTGGTTTCGACCAGCCGCTTCTACAGCTGTGGCTCCAGCAAACATCAGCTGATACTAGAAATTAAAATCAAATGAATTCTAACAACAGCTGATCAAGCTTAAACGTGCTGCTGTTGTTTAGCGCGATAAACAAACAAGAGAGAAAAGCCGATCATTGATCAGTTTCATGACTGAAGTTTCAACAGGCGAGAGAATGACAGGGGAGGCTGTCATAAAGTTCAACATCAGTAACTTAGCGCGCACACAGCTGTATAGAAACTCCATCGTGCTAGCTACCACGCAGTACGAGTTATTATAACTGATTGTAAAAAGTCAGCACAACGAAAATAAACTACACCTAAACTCGGTTTATATCTGACCCAAATAGAGTTCAGGTCATAACTTCTTACCTGAAATTCAGTTCACCTCACGCTCCGACCGGCAGCCGCCTGCTTCTCCTGCCTTCGGTTTCCCTGATCCACGATCTACCACCGGTCGATCGGCGGTCACCTCGCCGCCTCGTTCCCCGCATGTTCTTTCTGACACACACCGGTGGATAGCTGCCCTCGGTTGTAGCTCCGCGTCAGCGACTACCAAACAATTCAGTTATTTTTCCACATCGACCAGCGTCTGGACAATCCACCGCCTTTCACTGTTTGTACCGTTACTAAAAAAAACCCTCATCGGCTCATAAAACGAAAAATAAGTCCAGCTATGACCCTGAGTCAAAAAGACAGCCAGCTCGGGTTAGCTAGCTACCTGTCTAGCTCTTTGCAGGCACCGAAAACATCAGAGCTAATATGGGATGTCTTGGTAACACGAGCAGATATTTGAAGTTTACATCTGGCCAATCCACCACCTTTCACTGTTTATACCGTTACTAAAATGAATAAATAAATAAATCATCGGTCCATATAAACGAAAAATAAGTCCAGCTAAAACACATACTGTCGGCGAGCGACGGGTGCTGACACGAGTTTCACCCGCCTCAATATAAGCCAAGCCTGGGTGCTTTTTTTCACGAAGGGTCGCTAGCGGTGCTAGCTAACTATGCTAGCGGCGCTAGCTAGCTAGCTAGCCGGCTATCAGCAACACATAAGAGAACTGCTGCTAAATAAACTACACCTAAACTCGGTTTATATCTGACCCAAATAGAGTGCAGGTCATAACTTCTTACCTGAAATTCAGTTCACCTCACGCTCCTGCCTTCGCTTTCCTGATCCATGATTGACCTCGCGTTAGCAAACACCTGTCGATCGGGCGGTCGCGGCATGTCCTTTCTGTCATACACCGGTGGATAGCTGCCCACTGTTGTAGCTCCGCATTATAGCACCACCAAACAACTCAGTTATTTTTTCCACATCCAGCTGTAACTCCGATTCTGTGCGAGCATTTGCGAGAGACCGGGAGGTGAAACGCGAGAGAGAGTCCCTCGCTATCCATTTGCAGCCAAGTCGCGGCAGCTAGCTAGGTAGCCGGCTAGCTGTCAGGCAGGACCAACGTAGTCAGAGCACTGTCGCTAAATATGGGATGTCTTGATAAAACAAGCAGATATTTGAAGTTTACACACCTACATTCTCGCCTGAAAATATCTTAAAAGTTTATTTTGTGACCTAGAAACACGAATAAAAGACATATAAAAAGCGAAGTGGTGGCGCCATTGTTCACTCTGTAGAGGCGTGCTATGAATTGTGGGATATGGAGTTTTCAACACAAGGATAAATCTTTTCGGCTGTACTACTCCCGGTATACCACTAGAGAGAGCCAAGACACCACAAATGAAGTCTGTTTATTTGGCGCCAAAAGATGAATTGGCCTAAATTTGTACTAAAATATTAATATTTAAAAACTATAAAAGTCATAAACACCAAAAGTCACAACATAATAGTCCAGCTCCAGCCGCACAAAATGATCTAACATATGTAATCCTAATGTCAAAACTGTTTGGCAGAGGAGCGCGGGAAAATTTTCACTAAAATATTAATATTTTAAAAACTATAAAATTCATAAACACCAAAAGTCATAGCACACCATTCCAGATCCAGCCGCACAAAATGAGGTAACATATATGAAGCTTTTCTCAAAACTGCGGGCGTGATACGTGCGAAAATTTAGGCGGAAGATGGAGAATAATAATAATAATAACTAGAAAGCGAAAATTTCAGAAGAAATTTTATGTGTGCCTATGCCGCTGCTAATCACTGTAGTTGCCATTCATACAGCTACAGAGAGCAAAACTCAGAAGAGCACCCATTCTCCACCATGAACTATGGTAAAACAAACACCGCCACGCTTCACAGATGACAGCTTACAGTTTTGTGTAAAGATGAAGTTACTTTGTACAGCGCCGATTTGCAGGCGCTGTGCACACAGGTTCATGAGCAGAAGTCCCATTGTACCACGGCAGACCCGACAATGTTTGCATGAACACGTTTTGAAGCATTACATTATGGACCACTTTTCACACATGCATTCACTTTTTGTTTTTGTTATTTTTACACAGTGTTCTGAATTATGAACAATGGTCTACAGCCAATCTTGTGTATTATTATACAAACTTTGGTTGTAAGATTCAGATAACTATTTAATAAAAGCTAAATATTTTATATGAGAGTAAGAAAGAAAAGTATATCTTTGTGTCCACCTTTCTCTGTTTATGCCCTAGCTGCCCCCGTAAAAGCTTTGCTAGATCCGCCCCTGCACAGTTACCAGCTGTCAGCTACACAAAAAGGAGCTTGATCTTTGTCTCTCAGAAACAACTCATAACTTCCCTTCAACTCATTCATGTCACCTAAAGTGTAAACCTGTTTCTCCATCACCAGTTCAGCTCTGATGATTCAGTAAGGACATCTCCTGATTTCATCTTCATGCTCCAGCAAACATCAGCTGATACTAGAAATTAAAATCAAAAGAATTCTAACAACAGCTGATCAAGCTTAAACGTGCTGCTGTTGTTTAGCGCGATAAATAAGAGCGAACAGCCGATCATTGATCAGTTTCATGATTGACGTTTCAACACGAGAGAATGACAGGGAGGCTTCGTAACGACAGAATAAATCATAATGTTTTCTCTGAATGTGGGACGATTCCGTTTTTACGGCACGGCAACTCTATGAACTAACCCTAATGAATAAAATAAAGTCCAACGTCAGTAGCTTAGTGCGCACACAGCTGTATATAAACTCCCGTGGCAGTACGATTGTAAAGGTCAACGAAAATAAATTACACCTAAACTCGGTTTATATCTGACCCAAATAGAGAGCGACCGGTGCTGACACGAGTTTCACCCGCCTCAATATAAGCCAAGCCTGGGTGCTTTTTCACGAAGGGTTGCTAGCGGCGCGAGCTAACTATGCTAGCGGCGCTAGCTAGCTAGCCGACTATCAGCAACACATAAGAGAACTGCTGCTAAATAAACTACACCTAAACTCGGTTTATATCTGACCCAAATAGAGAGCGACCGGTGCTGACACGAGTTTCACCCGCTTCAATATAAGCCAAGACTGGGTGCTTTTTCACGAAGGGTTGCTAGCGGCGCGAGCTAACTATGCTAGCGGCGCTAGCTAGCTAGCCGGCTATCAGCAACACATAAGAGAACTGCTGCTAAATAAACTACACCTAAACTCTGTTTATATCTGACCCAAATAGAGTGCAGTTCATAACTTCTTACCTGAAATTCAGTTCACCTCACGCTCCTGCCTTCGCTTTCCCTGATCCACGATTGACCTCGCGTTAGCAAACACCGGTCGATCGGCGGTAGCCTCACCGCCTTGTATGTCTCGTTCGCGGCATGTCCTTTCTGTCACACACCGTGGATAGCTGCCCTCTGTTGTAGCTCCACCACCAAACAACTCAGTTATTTTTTCCACATCGACCAGCATCATCAGCCCATATAAGCGAAAAATAAGTCCAGCTAAGACACAGACCCTTGCCGGCGATCGGGCGATTAAACAAATTTTAGCCACCTCACTATCAGCCAAGCCTGGGTGGTTTTTCACGAGGTCGCTAGTCGCGCTAGCTAGCGGCGCTTAGCTAGCTAGCCAACCCGGCTATCAGCAACACGTAAGAGAACTGTTGCTAAATAAACTACACCTAAACTCGGTTTATATCTGACCCAAATAGAGTGCAGGTCATAACTTCTTACCTGAAATTCAGTTCACCTCACGCTCCTGCCTTCGGTTTCCCTGATCCACGATTGACCTCCGCGTTAGCAAACACCGGACGATCGGCGGTAGCCTCACCGCCTTGTATGTAGCCACCTCACTATCAGCCAAGCCTGGGTGGTTTTTCATGAAGGGGCGCTAGCTAGCTAGCTAGCTAGCCGGCTATCAGCAACACTTAAGAGAATTGTCGCTAATATGGGATGTCTTGATAAAACGAGCAGATATTTGAAGTTTACACACCTACATTCTCACCTGAAAATATCTTAAAAGTGTATTTTGTGACCTAGAAACACGAATAAAAGACATATAAAACGAAGTGGTGTCCGCCATTGTTTGACTCGGTAGAGGCATGCTATGAATTGTGGGATATGTAGTTTTCACCAAGCATGGCACTCTTTAGGCCGTACTACTCCCGGTATACCACTAGAGAGAGCCAACACACCACAAATGAAGTCTGTTTCTATGGTGCCAAAAGCAGAATCTTTCTCAGGAGCCTAGAAATTGGCCTAAATTTGCACTAAAATCTAAATATTTCAAAAACTATAAAAGTTATAAACACCAAAAGTCACACCATACTAGCCCAGCTCCAGCCGCACAAAATGATGTAACATATGTACCCCTATTGTCAAAACTGTTTGGCAGAGGAGCGCTGGAAAATTTTCACTAAAATATTAATATTTAAAAACTATAATAGTCATAAACACCAAAAGTCATAGCACACCATTCCAGATCCAGCCGCACAAAATGAGGTAACATATATGAAGCTTTTCTCAAAACTGCGGGGCGTGATACGTGCCGAAATTTAGGCGGAAGATGGAGAATAATAATAATAATAATAACTAGAAAAATTTGCATTTCCTGCGAAAATGCTGTGTGGATGCCTTAACGCTGAAGCTGTCTGCTGAAAAGCTGAAAAAGATGAAAAGTTGCAAAAAGTTGTATGGTGGTGAAAAAAAAACATGTCGCCCTGAGCAGGATTGGAACCTGGCCCTCCTGGTCTCAAGGCAGCTACTCATCTCACTGAGCTAAACTCATTCTCTGAAAAAACAGGAGGAGAGACCGACAATTCTGCTAAAATGAGCAGAAGCTGCTGAGAATTGTGCTGAGAAGAGGTGAAAAGGTTGAAAATTTTGCAGAAAACAGGTAAATCAGCAGAATTTCTGCAGAAAAGAGGTAAAGAAGCAATAAGTTGCGCTGAAAAGAGATGAATCAGCAGAATTTCTGCTCAAAGGTGGCTATTCATTTCCCTGAGCCAAAGTCACCCTTACAAAGAAGAGGTGGAGAGACGGACAATTCTGCTGAAATGAGCAGAAGCTGATAAGAGGTGAAAAGGCTGAAAATTTTGCAGAAAAGAGGTGAATCAGCAGAATTTCTGCAGAAAAAGAGGCAAAGAAGCAGAAACTTGCGCTGAAAAGAGATGAATCAGCAGAGTTTCTGCTCAAAAGAGTTGTCTTTTTCTGAATACAGCCAAAAAGCTTGAATTTGTGCTGAAAAGGGGTGAAAAAAATGAAAATTTTGCTGAAAAGGGGTGAAGAAGCTGAAGAAGCTAAAGTATACTAAATCAAAGTATTTGTGCCAAAACATAGTGTTTCTGCCATATTGTGGTACTACTACATTACAACATGAATACGGATTAAAGATGAAAGAAACTGGCAACAAATTCCTCCACTACAAACCAGTCTGATACCACTTCTTTGCAGTGTTCACTAAGGCACTACCCAAAAGGCGCCACAAGAGGGCACTCCAACACAAGAGATGAGCAGAATTTCTGCTGAAAAGAGGGAGAAGGTTCTGTATGTAGGAAAAGAAACACTGTTGAACCATGTGTGAAATAAATAAAGAAATGAAATGAAAGAACAACCTGGTTCTGCTCAAATTCACCAATCAGAGGTACTGCCTCTGCCTGCTTCATCAGGCTGTGTACTTGTTTCTGCCATGGAGCGTTAACAAGAATCTGAGGTCCATATTAGAAAAGCTGCTAAAATCATAAAACTTTGCAGAATTGTAATAAATTAGCAATATAAATTACAGGTCTGTGATAGTGTATAAATTTGTAGTGAAAAAAACGTGGACCAAGGTGGGATTGAACCCACGACCTTTGAGCTGCAGAGCCGTGTCATTACTGATTGCGCCACCTGGACAGGGGCGGCAGTCTGAAAGACAGATACTTGGGCAGTCAGAAAATAGATCGCGGTGAGAGGCGAAAAACGCCGTTTTTGGAGTTACAAAACGTCGTGTAACTCAAAAACTAGGAGGGCTAGCAGCATAATTCTTGGACTGGGTGAATCAGCGGACTTTGGTGTATTTTGACTGCGATTTTCATAGCTCGTTCTACCTTCGTCGCGGAGATATGACGAGAGAAGTAACGGCTTCATTTCCAGAGTTTGAAGACTGAGAGAAGGACAGATTTCCACCCTCAAACAAACGTAATTCATTGCTCAACGGTAAGATAATTGTAAAAACTGCTTCCACTGTGAGTGTCAGCAGTGTCTGAAGATATATTGGCACAAGCCTCATGTCCTAACTTTGCTTTGTTAAAGAGATATGGCGATTTTAAAATGCCTCCCGTTACAGAATTTCAGCTCTGAATTTCAAAACCTCCCATAGACTTTGAATGGGGACTTGTCAGACCTTGTGTCACTCCGAGGCAAATTATGAAAAAAACGGTAAATCTCACAATAAAGATAGTGACATTGCCTGAAAGCCAGCAAAAATACCTACGTTTTGATGTATAATTTGTGGGGTTGAGTGCAAATTGAGCCAGTAGCAAGAAGTTGTTTAGACATGAAGAGAAAATTCAGAACGGACCAGCACTCACTCTGACTTAATTGCATAGCAACCATAGCAACGCATGTATTTTCTGAAAAATCACAATTTTGCAACTGAAAACTTAAAGAGAGATAAGATTAAAACGGTAGAAGATCTGAAAAAGCTGAATCAGACAGGAATAGCCCAATAATCTGAGAACATTTTAAAGTTTGAATGGAGTTTCTAGGTGAAAGTATGACAAAGTAGTTAAGTTTCAAAGACAAGCAAGTTTTAGCAGAATTGTGGAAGTTTTCCATTCATTTCAATGGGACAAATTAAAGGAAAAAAAGTGTAATATTTTAAAAAGTATAACAGTAATAAACACCAAAAGTCATAGCCATCATTAGCAGAAAGAGCAGAACAGTATAGAGTTTGAACTGAAAAAATCGGCTGAAAACTGAGAAAGTAGTTAAGTGCCAAAAAGTGTACGGAAGCAACTAGAGGAATAATAAAGAACTAGAAAAATTTGCATTTCCTGCGAAAATGCTGTGTGGATGCCTTAACGCTGAAGTTGCCTGCTTAAAATGACTGAAAAAGATGAAAAGCTGCAAAAATTGTATGGCGGTATAGAAACTGAAAAATTATGCTGAAAAGAAGTGAAAAAACAGAAACTTTTGCTGAAAAGAGGTGAAAAGGCAAAGATTCTGCTTCAAAGGGGTACAGAAGTTCAAATTTCTACTGAAAAGAGGTGAAATGGTTTCCTCTGAAATGAGCAGAAGATACTGAGATTTGTATTGATAAGAGGTGAAAGGCTGAAAATTCTGCTTAAAATAGGTGAATCAGCAGAATTTCTACTGAAAAGAGGTAAAGAAGTAGAACGTTGCACTGAAAACAGGTGAATCAGCAGAATGTCTGCTGCAAAAAAAGAGATTTCTGTTGAAAACACCTGAAAAAGCTGGGATTTGTGCTGAAAAGGGGTGAAAACACTCACAATTCTGCTGAAACGGGGTGAAGAAGAGGTGTTGGGCTGTTGAGAAGAGTTAAATAAGTTGAACTGATATGTTTGAGTACAAATACTATGATTTGGCAATAATACTGCGTTTTAGCACAACTCCTGAGATTTGATTGAAATACTATGATTTAGAAGAAATATTATGACTTTGTACAAATACAATATTTTGGCACAAATACTATGATTTGGCACAAATACTATTATTTACCAGAAGTACAAGGTTTCTGCAAAAATACTATGATTTTGCAGAAATACTATGCATTAGTAGTAATACTATAACATCACAGATATATGATGATTTTGCAGACATTCTGGTTTTACACAGAATGTCTGTAATCGTAGCCCAGGAACGAAGGAAGACCATCTAGCTCAGAAGTCCCATGAATCCCCTCACTGCTCAGAGGCTGCTGGGTAATGTAGCTCACACTAACACAGGGTTTTCTACAAGCACAAATACTATAACATAGCAGAAATACTGTGATTTTGTTGAAATACTATGCTTTAGGACAAATACTATGATTTGGCAGAAATACTATGTTTTAGGACATATACTATGATTTGGCTCAAAGACTATGATATAGCAGCAATACTATGTTTTGGTACAAATGCTGTGCTTAGGCACAAATATTATGATTTGGCAGACACTATGATTTAGCAGAGATAATGTGATTTGACAGAAATACTAAACTTTGGTACAAATACTATAATTGAGTGCAAGTACTTTAAGATAACAGAAATACTATGATTTAGCAGAAATACAATGTTTTTGCAGAAACACTGTAATTTCACTCAAATACTATGGAATTGCAGTAATACTATGATTTGGAATACTATGATTTGGTAGGAATACTATGCCTTAGTAGTAATACTATAACATAACAGATATACTATGATTTTGTAGAAATTCTATGTGTTTGCACAAATACTACAATTTGGCAGAAATACTATGTTTGGGCCCAAATACTATGATTTTGCAATAATACTACGTTTTAGCACAACTACTGAGATTTGATTGAAATACTATGATTTAGAAAAGATATTATGACTTTGTACAAATACAACGCGTTTTGCACAAATACTATGATTTGGATCAGATGCTATGATTTGAAACAAATACTATGATTTGGCAGAAATACTATTATTTAGTTGAAATACTATGATTTACCAGAAATACTATACCTTAGTAGTAATACTGTAACATAACAGATATATGATGATTTTGCAGACATTCTGGTTTTACACAAATACTATAATGTGGCACAAATACTATGTTTAAGCACAAATACTATGCTTTGCTATAAATACTATGATTTGGCACATATACTGTATTCAGCAGATATACTATAACAAAATAGAGAGTTTACGACTTAGTAGTAATACTATAACATAATAGATATACTATGATTTTGAAGACAGTCTATGTTTTTGCACAACTAGCACAATATGGCAGAAATACTATGATTTGGCACAAGTACTATGATTTAGTACAAATACTATGATTTGGCACAAGTACTATGTTTCAGTACAAATACTATGATTTGGCAATAATACTGCGTTTCAGCACAGCTACTGAGATTTGATTGTAATATAATTGAAATACTATGATTTAGAAAAAAATACTATGACTTCGTACAAATACTATGTTTTGGTTCGAATACTATGATTTGCAAAAAATACTATGATTTGGCACAAGTACCATGATTTAGTACAAATACTACGATTTCGCTCAAATACTATGAAATTGCAGTAATATTATTATTTTGAAGGAATACCATGATTTGGTAGAAATACTATGCATTAGTACTAATACTATAACATAACAGATATACTGTGATTTTGCAGACATAGTATGTTTTTGCACAAATACTACGATTTCGCTCAAATACTATGAAACTGCAGTAATACTATGATTTTGAAGGAATACTATGATTTGGCAGAAATACTATGCCTTAGTAGTAATACTATAACATAACAGATATACTATGATTTTGCAGACACAGTATGTTTTGCACAAATGCTACAATTTGGCAGAAATACAATGTTTGGGCCCAAATACTATGATTTGTTATAAATACTATGATTTGGCACATATACTATAATCAGCAGATATACTATAACATAACAGAAATTCTACGACTTAGTAGTAATACTATAATATAACAGAAATTTTAATTGGGCACAAATAACATGGTTTGGCACAAATACCATGATTTGGCAAAAAAATACCATGATTTGCCACAAATACGATGATATGGCAGAAATACTATGATTGGGTACAAATACTATGATTTGGCACAAGTACTATGACTTAGTACAAATACTATGATTTGGCAGAAATACTACGATTTAGCAGAAATACCATGTTTTAACATAAATAATATCTTTTGACAGAAATTTCTTCTAAAAGGTACTATTTCTGCTTTTTAGCAGAAATACTGTAATTTTGCATAAATACTATGATTTTGCATAAATACTATGATTTGGCAGAAATACTATATTCAGTACATATACTATAACATAACAGACATTCCTCCACTTAGTAGTAATGTCATAACATAAAATAAATATTATGGTTTGGCCCCAAAACCATGATTTGGCAAAAATACTATGATTTAGCAGAAATACTATGATTGAGCAGAAGTACTAAGATGTAGTAGAAGTACTTTGATTTAGCACAAATACTATTATGGAGGAGTAATACTTTAACATGGGAGAAATATTGATATACACACACACATACACATAGAGCAAAGTGTACAGGGGCTGTTAAGAGTCTGGGCTTGGTATATCTAGGTCAGCTAAATTGGCTGCACCTGCTGTAATCAGCACTTACACACACAGACACAGAGACAGCTATGAGTTTTCTGCAGTGTATTTCTCACATTCAGGATTCCCCTCGAACAAATGGCCATAATTTCCTAACCGTAGGGGCTAGAACGCTCATTCTGACACCGATTTGTTCAGAAGAGATGGGGTAATCTGCAGGTCTTCATAATTCAGAGATAAAATATAAATTATTGAAGATATATGACTTGTAATACACTGTAACTGAGTAGAGGCGAAGCAAAACTGCCTTGACTTGCCCTCAACAACGTTTTGTAACTCTTAATCTATATGGAGCATCAAAATCATTCTTTCACCGTAAGAAACAGCAGGCTTTGGTGAACAGTCATGGAAATTTTCAGGTCTCTGTTGAAATCCATCAAAAAGATATGACGAGAGAAAAAAGTGCCTCATTTCCAGAGTTTGAAATCTGAAGAAATCTGAGCGAGGGACAAATTTCCTACCCTCAAACAAGTGTAATTCATGGCCAAACGGTAATAGGTGAGGAAAAAATTCTTGAATTGTGAGCATCAGGGATGTCTGAAGATATATTGGCACAAGCCTCATGTCTCAACTTTGTTTCGTTAAGGAGATATGACGATTTGAAAATGCTTCTCATTAGAGAAATCCAGCGGTGATTTTGAAGAAACTCTCCATTGAGTTTCTATGGAGAGTTTTCAGACTTTGTGTTACTCTGAGGAGATTTGCAAAAAATCTGTAAGTCCCACAAGAATGATAGTGACATTTTCTGAAAGCCAGCAAAAATACCTACGTTTTGATGTATAATTTGTGGGAGTTGAGTGGAAATTGAGTGAGTAGCAAGAAGTTGTTTAGACATGAAGAGAAAATTCAGAACGGACCAGCACTCACTCTGACTTAATTGCATAGCAACCATAGCAACGCATGTATTTTCTGAAAAATCACAATTTTGCAACTGAAAACTTAAAGAGAGATAAGATTAAAACGGTAGAAGATCTGAAAAAGCTGAATCAGACAGGAATAGCCCAATAATCTGAGAACATTTTAAAGTTTGAATGGAGTTTCTAGGTGAAAGTATGACAAAGTAGTTAAGTTTCAAAGACAAGCAAGTTTTAGCAGAATTGTGGAAGTTTCCCATTCATTTCAATGGGACAAATTAAAGGAAAAAAGTGTAATATTTTAAAAAGTATAACAGTAATAAACACCAAAAGTCATAGCCATCATTAGCAGAAAGAGCAGAACAGTATAGAGTTTGAACTGAGAAAATCGGCTGAAAACTGAGAAAGTAGTTAAGTGCCAAAAAGTGTACGGAAGCAACTAGAGGAATAACTAGAAAAATTTGCATTTCCTGCGAAAATGCTGTGTGGATGCCTTAACGCTGAAGCTGTCTGCTGAAAAGCTGAAAAAGATGAAACGTTTCAAAAAGTTGTATGGTGGTGAAAAAAAATGTTACCCTGAGCAGGATTCCAACGTGGCCCACCGGGGCTCAAGGCAGCTACTCATCTCACTGAGCCAAAGTCATTCTCACAAAGAAGTGGTGGACAGACTGACAATTCTGCTGAAATTAGCAGAAGCTGCTGAGAATTGTGCTGATAAGGGGTGAAAAGGCTGAAAATTTTGCAGAAAAGAGGTGTATCAGCAGAATTTCTGCTGAAAAGAGGTAAAAAAGCAGAAAGTTGCACTGAAAAGAGATGAATCAGCAGAATTTCTGCTCAAAAGAGTTTTTTCTGAAAACAGCTTAGATTTGTTTTAATAAGAGGTGAAAAGGCTGAACATTTTGCAGAAGAGGTGAATAAGCAGAATTTGGGCTGAAAAGAAGTGAAAATTCTGAAAATTCTGCTGAAAAGAGTTCAGTCAGCAGTATTTCTGCTGAAAAGAGGCGAATGAGCAGAATTCTGCTGAAAAGAGGTTTTTGCTGAAAAGGGGTGAAAAAGCTGGTATTTGTGCTGAAAAGTGGTGAAAAAACTGGAAATTCTCGTGAAAAGGGGTGAAAAAGCTGAAATTTGTGTTGAAAAGAGTTAAAAAAGTTTAACTGTTAACTGAAAGAAATGTTGCCATAAGCGGGATTTGAACCCCGGCCTCCCAGTCTGAGAACGGCTGCTTATCTCACTGAGCTAAAACACAGCTCAAACCGGCAAGGAAAACTAGTGGCCCCACTGATAATGCGAACCAGTCTATTACCACTTCTTTCCAGTGTTCACGTTTACTAAGGCACTACCCAAAACGCACCACAAGAGGGCACTCCAACACAAGAGATGACCTATGTACAGAGATGCACTTAGTAACAGTCAGCCTCCTACTTAGCCACTACGTAATACAGCGATATTACAGTGTACAAATTCACATAAATTTGCAGGAGGAACAAACAAAGCAGGAACAAGCCCAAAACAATCAAATAACTGGGCTGCCATAGGTATCGCTAACTAGCACATACGCTAAAGGTAACTAAAACCAATACACACAAGTAGCAGGGTAAACATCTTAAGCATGGAACATTAACTCACGCTTATGTGACACACACCATCCCCAACAAATACAGGATGGGCTATTTCCTCCCCTTCCCAGCAGCTCTCTCCTCAATCGTTAGCCCAGGAACGAAGGAAGACCATCTAGCTCAGAAGTCCCATGAATTCCCTCACTGCTCAGAGGCTGCTGGGTAATGTAGCTCACAATAACACAGGTTTTTCTACAAGCACAAATACTATAACATAGCAGAAATACTGTGATTTTGTTGAAATACTATGCTTTAGGACAAATACTATGATTTGGCAGTAATACTATGTTTTAGGACATATACTATGATTTGGCTCAAATATTATGATATAGCAGCAATACTATGTTTTGGTACAAATGCTGCGCTTAGGCACAAATATTATGATTTGGCAGACACTATGATTTAGCAGAGATAATATGATTTGGCAGAAATACTAAACTTTGGCACAAATACTATAATTAAGTGCAAGTACTTTAAGATAACAGAAATACAATGTTTTTGCAGAAAAACTGTAATTTCACTCAAATACTTTGAAATAGCCGTAATACTATGATTTGGCAGAACATAACAGAAATTCTACGACTTAGTAGTAATACTATAACATAACAGAAATATTAATTGGGCACAAATACTATAATTTGGCACAAGTACCATGTTTTGGCAAAATCCCATAATTTGGCACAAATACTATGATTTGGCAGACACTATGATTTAGCAGAAATACAATGTTTTTGCAAAAACACTGTAATTTCACTCAAATACTATGAAATAGCAGTAATACTATGATTTGGCAGAAATATTATGTTTCAGTACAAACACTATGACTTAGAAGTAATACAGTGACAAAAGGATTCCTCAAAATACTATGAAATTGCAGTAATTCTATGATTTGGCAGAAAAACTGTACTTCGTTACAAATACAATGCTTTGGTACAAATACTATATTTTGGTTTGAATACTATGATTTGCAACAAATACTATGATTTGGCACGAGTAGTATGATTTAGTACAAATACTACGAATTGGCAGAAATACTGTGATTTAGTAGTAATACTATAACATAACAGATATACTGTAATGTTGCAGACATAGTATGTTTTTGCACATATGCTACGATTTCGCTCAAATACTATGAAATTGCAGTAATACTATGATTTTGAAGGAATACTATGATTTGGTAGAAATACTATGCCTTAGTAGTAATACTATAACATAACAGATATAATGTGATTTCTGCAGACATAGTATGTTTTGCACAAATACTACGATTTCGCTCAAATACTATGAAATTGCAGTAATACTATGATTTTCAAGGAATACTATGATTTGGTAGAAATACTATGCCTTAGTAGTAATACTATAACATAACAGATATACTGTGATTTTGCAGACATTCTATGTTTTGCACAAATACTACGATTTTGCTCAAATACTATGAAATTGCAGTAATACTTTGATTTTGAAGGAATACTATGATTTGGTAGAAATGCTATGCCTTAGTAGTAATACTATAACATAACAAACATTTTAATTGGGCACAAATACCATGATTTGGCACAAATACCATGATTTGGCACAAATACAATGATATGGCAGAAATACTATGATTGGGTACAAATACTATGATTTGGCACAAGTACTATGACTTAGTACAAATACTATGATTTGGCACAAATACTATGTTTTAACATAAATAATATCTTTTGACAGAAATTTCTGCTAAAAGGTACTATTTCTACTTTTAGCAGAAATACTGTAATTTTGCATAAATACTATGATTTGGGATAAATACTATGATTTGGCCGATATACTATATTCAGCACATATACTATAACAAAACAGAAAGTCTTCGACTTAGTAGTAATACTATAACATAATAGATATACTATAATTTTGCAGACAGTTTATGTTTTTGCACAACTAGCACAATATGGCAGAAATACTATGATTTGGCACAAGTACTATGATTTAGTACAAATACGATGATTTGGCAATAATACTGGGTTTTAGCACATCAACTGAGATTCTGGTGAAATACTATGATTTAGAAGAAATACTATGACTTTGTAAAAATACAATGTTTTGGTTCACATAATATGATTTGCAAAAATACTGTGATTTGGCACAAGTACCATGATTTAGTACAAATACTACGATTTCGCTCAAATACTATGAAATTGCAGTAATACTATGATTTTGAAGGAATACTATGATTTGGTAGAAATACTATGCCTTAGTAGTAATACTATAACATAACAGATATAATGTGATTTCTGCAGACATAGTATGTTTTTTATACGAATACTACGATTTCGCTCAAATACTATGAAATTGCAGTAATACTATGATTTTGAAGGAATACTATGATTTGGTAGAAATACTATGCCTTAGTAGTAATACTATAACATAACAGATATACTGTGATTTTGCAGACATAGTATGTTATTGCACAAATACTACGATTTCGCTCAAATACTATGAAATTGCAGTAATACTATGATTTTGAAGGAATGCTATGATTTGGTAGAAATACTATGCCTTAGTAGTAATACTATAACACAACAGATAGAATGTCTGCAAAATCAGTAGTATATGTTTTTGCACAAATACTACAATTTGGCAGAAATACTATGTTTGGGCACAAATACTATGATTTGCTATAAATACTATGATTTGGCACATATACTATAATCAGCAGATATACTATAACATAACAGAAATTCTACGACTTAGTAGTAATACTATAACATAACAGAAATTTTAATTGGGCACAAATGACATGATTTGGCACAAATACCATGATTTGGCAAAAACATACCATGATTTGGCACAAATACGATGATATGGCAGAAATTCTATGATTGGGTATAAATACTATGATTTGGCACAAGTACTATGACTTAGTACAAATACTATGATTTGGCACAAATACTATGATTTAGCAGAAATACTATGTTTTAACATGAATAATATCTTTTGACAGAAATTTCTGCTAAAGGTACTATTTCTGCTTTTAGCAGAAATACTGCAATTTTGCATAAATACTATGATTTGGGATAAATACTATGATTTGGCAGATATACTGTGTTCAGCAAATATGCTATAACATAACAGACATTCCTCCACTTAGTAGTAATACTATAACATAAAATAAATATTATGGTTTTGCCCCAAAACCATGATTTGGCACAAACACCATGAATTTTCAAAAATACTATGATTTAGCAGAAATACTATGATTGAGCAGAAGTACTAAGATGTAGTAGAAGTACTTTGATGTAGCACAAGTACTATTATGGAGGAGTAATACTTTAACATGGGAGAATTATTGAGACACACACACACACATACACAGAGAGCAAAGTGTACAGGGGCTGTTAAGAGTCTGGGCTTGGTATATCTAGGTCAGCTAAATTGGCTGCACCTGCTGTAATCAGCACTTACACACACAGACACAGAGAGAGCTATGGCTTTTCTTCAGTGTATTTCTCACATTCAGGATTCCCTTGAACAAATGGCCATAATTTCCTAACCGTAGGGGCTACAACGCTCATTCTGACACCGTTTTGTTCAGAAGAGATGGGGAATCTGCAGGTCTTCATAATTCAGAGATAAAATATAAATTATTGAAGATATATGACTTGTAATACACTGTAACTGAGTAGAGGCGAAGCAAAACTGCCTTGACTTGCCCTCAAACAACGTTTTGTAACTCTGAATCTTTATGGAGCATCAAAATCATTCTTTCACCGTGAAGAAACAGCACGCTTTGGTGAACAGTCATGGAAATTTTCAGGTCTCTGTGGAAATCCATCAAAAGATCTGACGAGAGAAAAAAAGTGCCTCATTTCCAGAGTCTGAAATCTGAAGAAATCTGAGCAAGGGACAAATTTCCTATCCTCAAACAAGTATAATTCATGGCCAAACGGTAATAGCTGAGAAAAAACTTCTTGAATTGTGAGCATCAGGAGTGTCTGAAGATATATTGGCACAAGCCTCATGTCTCAACTTTGTTTCGTTAAGGAGATATGACGATTTGAAAATGCTTCTCATTAGAGAAATCCAGCGCTGATTTTGAAGAAACTCTCCACTGAGTTTCTATGGAGAGTTTTCAGACTTTGTGTTACTCTGAGGAGATTTGCAAAAGATCTATAAGTCCCAGAAGAATGATAGTGACATTTTCTGAAAGCCAGCAAAAATACCTACGTTTTGATGTATAATTTGTGGGAGTTGAGTGGAAATTGAGCGAGTAGCAAGAAATTGTTCAGACATGAAGAGAAAATTCAGAATAGACAGTGTACACTCTGAGTTAATTGCATAGCAACCATAACAACGCATGTATTTTCTGAAAAATCACAATTTTGCAACTGAAAACTTAAAGAGGTATAAAATTAAAACGGTAGAAGATCTGAAAAAGCTGAATCATTCAGGAATAGCCCAATAGTCTGAGAACATTTTAAAGTTTGAATGGAGTTTCTAGGTGAAAGTATGACAAAGTAGTTAAGTTTCAAAAACAATCAAGTTTTAGCAGAATTGTGGAAGTTTTCCATTCATTTCAATGGGACAAATTAAAGGAAAAAGTGTAATATTTTAAAAAGTATAACAGTAATAAACACCAAAAGTCATTGCCGGAAAGAGCAGAAAGAGCAGAACAGTATAGAGTTTGAACTGAGAAAATCGGCTGAAAACTGAGGAAGTAGTTAAGTGCCAAAAAGTGTACGGAAGCAACTAGAAGAATAATAATAATAAAGAATAAAGAGAAACAGGAACTCAATAGTGTGGAAGCCCTTTAAGGGCATCCACACAATAAAGAATAAAGAGAAACAGGAACTCAATAGTGTGGAAGCCCTTTTAGGGCATCCACACAATAATAAGAATAACTAGAAAAATTTGCATTTCCTGCGAAAATGCAGTGTGGATGCTGTAATGCTGAAGCTGTCTGCTAAAAATAGCTGAAAAAGCTGAAGAGTTGCAGAAATTGTAAAAAGTTTGCAGAAGCAAAGGAACTTTGCTAAAATGTAGTAACTTAGCAGAACTGCAATATCTTACAGGCAACATAATACTTGGCAGAAATACAATAGCATAGCAGAACTTAGCAGAAACATTGTAACTTAACAGAAACACGATAACTTCTCAAAAATACAAGAATTTAGGAGAAATAGTATAAGATAACAGAAAGAATATATTTAGCCAAACACTCTTAAACATTACAGAAATACTATGATTTAGAAAAACAGTACAACATAGCAGAAATGCTGTGATTTACCAGAGACACTGTAATATACTATGAATATTGTAATTTTAAATAAATACTATGTATTAGCCAAAATACTCCAGTTTAGCACAAATATTATAACATAGCAGAAATACTATTCTATAGCAGAAATGCTATATTTAGAAAGAAAAATGTAATATAGTAGAAATACTATGATTTAGCAGAAATCCTACAATATAGCTTAATAACAATGATTTAGAACAGATACTATGATTGAGCACAAGTAATAACTTAAGTGAAAATATTGAAAAGGTAAAATGACAAGCTGAATAAAAAGGAACATGGTTAAGTCCGCTGAAAACTATTTGTTGTTCACCTGTGAAAAAATAAAACAAAAATACATTTAGAAAAAAAAACTAAGAACAGCCAACAGATACACAAAATCAAATATGGATACACAAATCACCAAATACACAGAAAATCAAATACGGTTACACAAATGTACAGAGAGAGACAAACACAGACAAACACACAGTCTATGCCAGTCAACCAGTCTGAATATATTATATTTTTATCCACCAATGAGACGCTGCCCTAAAAAAGGTCTTTGTGTGTGTCTTTCTTTCTTTCTCTCTCTCTCTCTCTCTCTCTCTCTCTCTCTCTCTCTCTCTCACACACACACACACACACACACACAGCAGCAGCAGCAGCAGCAAGTGAACAGGGGCTGTTAACAGCATGTTTCTAGGTCAGTCAAACAGCTGTGAGCTTCTAAATTTGAATCCACCAATCAGAGAGGCTGTGTGCTCTTTCCCACCAAAACTGGTGCACCAAGTGCAGGCTTTTACACACGCAGCACAAAGAGAGACAGGATTTTTGCAGTCTATTTCTCATAGTCAGGATTCCCCTCAAACAAACAGCCATAAATTCCTAACCGTAGGGGCTAAAACAGTCATTCTTACACCGTTTTGTTCAGAAGAGATGGGGGAATCTTGAAATGTTGACCATTTAAAATACAAATATGAAATATTAAAGATATATGACATAGATGATTGGTTGTCTTAGAAGCCATGAAGGCCCCAATATGCAAATTTGAATGTGCCAGGCCTCAGATATGATTGGTTGTCTTAGAAGCCATACAAAAAGCAGTAAAACTGTACTATGATTTGGTAGAAAAACTATAATTAATTAAAAATACTATATTTGGCAGAAATACTATTTTTTTAGCAGAAAAACTATATTTAGCACAAATCTTATGAAATGGCAGAAATACTATAATTAAGTAGAAATACTATATTAAGTACAAATCCTATAAAATGGCAGAAATAGTATGATTACTGAAATAAAAATAAATACTGAAAAGCAGCAGAAATGCTATGACTTAGCACAATAGTAATAACTTAAATAGAAAAATTGGAAAAGCAAAATGGACAGCTGAAAAAATCCTGAACATGCTAAGGCTCCCTCAAATGTAATTGTGAAACGAAAAAAAATAGGCAAAAAATTATATAACAGCCACACAATCACAAATATGGACACATATGGAAACACACATGCACAGAGAGACACACACAGGATCCAATTCAGTCAACCAGTCTAAATATATTGAATTTAAATCTTACAATGAGATCATCCCATAAAAAGGCTTTCTCTCTCTCTCTCTCTCTCTCTCACACACACACACACACACACACACACACACACACACACACACACACACACACACACACACACACATACACACAGGATCCAGTTCAGTCAACCAGTCTAAATATATTGAATTTAAATCTTACAATGAGATCATCCCATAAAAGGCTTTCTCTCTCTCTCTGTCACACACACACACGCACACACACACACACACACACACACACACACAAGATCCAATTCAGTCAACCAGTCTAAATATATTGAATTTGAATCTTACAATGAGATCATCCCATAAAAAGGCTTTCTCTCTCTCTCTCTCTCTCTCACACACACACACACACACACACACACACACACACACACACACAAGATCCAATTCAGTCAACCAGTCTAAATATATTGAATTTAAATCTTACAATGAGATCATCCCATATAAAGGCTTTCTCTCTCTCTCTCTCTCTCTCTCTGTCACACACACACACACACACACACACACACACACACACACACACACACACACACACACACACACAGGATCAAGTTCAGTCAACCAGTCTAAATATATTGAATTTAAATCTTACAATGAGATCATCCCATAAAAGGCTTTCTCTCTCTCTCTCTCTCTCACACACACACACACACACACACACACACACACACACACACACACACACAAGATCCAATTCAGTCAACCAGTCTAAATATATTGAATTTAAATCTTACAATGAGATCATCCCATAAAAGGCTTTCTCTCTCTCTCTCTCTCTCTCTCTCTCTCTCTCTCTCTCACACACACACACACACACACACACACACACACACACACACACAAGATCCAATTCAGTCAACCAGTCTAAATATATTGAATTTAAATCTTACAATGAGATCATCCCATAAAAAGGCTTTCTCTCTCTCTCTCTCTCTCTCTCTCTCTCTCTCTCTCACACACACACACACACACACACACACACACACACACACACACACACACACACACACACACAAGATCCAATTCAGTCAACCAGTCTAAATATATTGAATTTGAATCTTACAATGAGATCATCCCATAAAAAGGCTTTCTCTCTCTCTCTCTCTCTCTGTCACACACACACACACACACACACACACACACACACACAGAAGGAGAGAGAAGAAACTTTCTAGGTCAGTCAAGCAGCCTGGGAGCTGCTGAATTTGAATCCACCAATCAGAGAGGCTGTGTACTTTTTCCCGCCAAAACAGGTGCAGCCGTTTTTACGTATTTGTGCCAAAATATAGTGTTTCTGCCATATTGTGGTACTACTACATTACAACATGAATACGGATTAAAGACGAAAGAAACTGGCACCAAATTCCTCCACTACAAACCAGTCTGATACCACTTCTTTGCAGTGTTCACGTTTACTAAGGCACTACCCAAAAGGCGCCACAAGAGGGCACTCCAACACAACAGATGACCTATGTACACTGATGCACTTAGTAACAGTCAGCCTCCTTGAATTGGCAGAAATACTGTGATTTAGTAGTAATACTATGATGTTGCAGACATAGTATGTTTTGCACTACTCATTTGTAGTGAAAAAAATTAGCAATATAAATTACAGGTCTGTGAAAGTGTATAAATTTGTAGTGAAAAAAAATGTTGACCAAGGTGGGATTGAACCCACGACCTTTGAGCTGCAGAGCCGTGTCATTACTGATTGCGCCACCTGGAAAGGGTGCAGGCAGCCGAAACACAAAGACATCAGCAATCAGAAGTGAAAGCGATTTCTGTTGAAAACACCTGAAAAAGCTGGGATTTGTGGTGAAAAGGGGTGAAAAAAATGAAAATTTTGTTGAAAAGGGGTGAAGAAGCTAAAGTATACCAAATCAAAGTATTTGTGCCAAAACATAGTATTTCTGCCATATTGTGGTATTTGTGCCACAAAAGTTACCACATTACAACTTGAATACGGATTAAAGATGAAAGAAACTGGCAACAAATTCCTCCACTACAAACCAGTCTGAAACCACTTCTTTGCAGCGTTCATGTTTACTAAGGCACTACCCAAAAGGCGCCACAAGAGGGCACTCCAACACAACAGATGACCTATGTACACTGATGCACTTAGTAACAGTCAGCCTCCTTGAATTGGCAGAAATACTGTGATTTAGTAGTAATACTATAACATAACAGATATACTGTGATGTTGCAGACGTATGTTTTGCACTACTCATTTGTAGTGAAAAAATTAGCAATATAAATTACAGGTCTGTGAAAGTGTATAAATTTGTAGTGAAAAAAAATGTTGACCAAGGTGGGATTGAACCCACGACCTTTGAGCTGCAGAGCCGTGTCATTACTGATTGCGCCACCTGGAAAGAGGGCGGGCAGCTGAAAAACAAAGACATCAGCAATCAGAAATAAAAGAGATTTCTGTTGAAAACACCTGAAAAAGCTGGGATTTGTGCTGAAAAGGGGTGAAAAAACTCAATTCTGCTGAAACGGGGTGAAGAAGAGGTGTTGGACTGTTGAGAAGAGTTAAATAAGTTGAACAGATATGTTTGGGTACAGATACTATGATTTGGTAATAATACTGTGTTTTAGCACAACTCCTGAGATTTGATTGAAATAATATGATTTAGAAGAAATATTATGACTTTGTACAAATACAATGTTTTGGCACAAATACCATGATATGGCAAAAATACTATGATTTAGCAGAAATACTATGATTGAGCAGAAGTACTAAGATGTAGTAAAAGTACTTTGATTTAACAGAAATGCAATTATGGAGGAGTAAGACTTTAAAATGGGAAAAATATTGATACACACACAGATACACAGAGCCTAAAGGGAACAGTATTTGTGCCATGGAGTGTTAAGAAGAATCTGAGGTCCATATTAGAAAAGCTGCTAAAATCATAAAAGTTTGCAGAATTGTAATAAATGATGAATATGAATTACTTGTCTGTGATAGTGTATTAATTTCTAGGGAAAAAAAAAATGTTGACCAAGGTGGAATTGAACCCGTGATCTTTAGGCTGCCGACCGGCGTCATTACCAACTGTGCCACTGGGAAACAGAGCAACGGTTTGGAAAACGGGGAGATGAACTGTCAGATTTAGATCGCGGTGAGAGGCGTAAAACGCCGATTTTGGAGTTACAAAACGTCATGTAACTCCAAAACTAGGTGGGATAAAGCACAATTCTTGTACTGGGTGAATCAGCAGACTTTGCTGAACTTTCACTGCGATTTTCATTGCTCCTTTTACCTCCGTCACGGAGATATGATGAGAGAAGAAACGGCTTCATTTTCAGAGTTTGAAAAGTGAGAGGAAGACAGATTTCCACCCTCAAACAAACGTAATTTATGGCTTAACAGTAAGATGACTGTAAAACTGCTCTATGATTTACATGAAATACTTTGATTTAGAAAAATTCTATAATCTAGCAAAAAGCACTACAGCATAGCAGAAGTTATATCACTGAGCAGATTTACTAGGATTTAGCACAAACACTATGATTTGGCTCAAAATCTTTATTTTGCAGTTATATTATGATTTGGCAGAAATACTATGAGCAGTAATAATATAACAGTACATAATACTGTCATTTTGTGGAAATACAATGCTTTATCACAAATACCATGATATGGCAAAAATACTATGATTCAGCAGAAATACTATGATTGAGCAGAAGTACTAAGATGTAGTAAAAGTACTTTGATTTAACAGAAATGCAATTATGGAGGAGTAATACTTTGAAATGGGAAAATATTGATACACACACAGATACACAGAGCCTAAAGGGAACAGTATTTGTGCCATGGAGTGTTAAGAAGAATCTGAGGTCCATATTAGAAAAGCTGCTAAAATCATAAAAGTTTGCAGAATTGTAATAAATGATGAATATGAATTACTTGTCTGTGATAGTGTATTAATTTCTAGGAAAAAAAAAAAAAATGTTGACCAAGGTGGAATTGAACCCGTGATCTTTAGGCTGCCGACCGGCGTCATTACCAACTGTGCCACTGGGAAACAGAGCAACGGTTTGGAAAACGGGGAGATGAACTGTCAGATTTAGATCGCGGTGAGAGGCGTAAAACGCCGATTTTTGGAGTTACAAAACGTCATGTAACTCCAAAACTAGGTGGATAGAAGCACAATTCTTGTACTGGGTGAATCAGCAGACTTTGCTGAACTTTCACTGCGATTTTCATTGCTCCTTTTACCTCCGTCACGGAGATATGATGAGAGAAGAAACGGCTTCATTTTCAGAGTTTGAAAAGTGAGAGGAAGACAGATTTCCACCCCTCAAACAAACGTAATTTATGGCTTAACAGTAAGATGACTGTAAAAACTGCTCTATGATTTACATGAAATACTTTGATTTAGAAAAAATTCTATAATCTAGCAAAAAGCACTACAGCATAGCAGAAGTTATATCACTGAGCAGATTTACTAGGATTTAGCACAAACACTATGATTTGGCTCAAAAATCTTTATTTTGCAGTTATATTATGATTTGGCAGAAATACTATGAGCAGTAATAATATAACAGTACATAATACTGTCATTTTGTGGAAATACAATGCTTTATCACAAATACCATGATATGGCAAAAATACTATGATTCAGCAGAAATACTATGATTGAGCAGAAGTACTAAGATGTAGTAAAAGTACTTTGATTTAACAGAAATGCAATTATGGAGGAGTAATACTTTGAAATGGGAAAAATATTGATACACACACAGATACACAGAGCCTAAAGGGAACAGTATTTGTGCCATGGAGTGTTAAGAAGAATCTGAGGTCCATATTAGAAAAGCTGCTAAAATCATAAAACTTTGCAGAATTGTAATAAATGATGAATATGAATTACTTGTCTGTGATAGTGTATTAATTTCTAGGGGAAAAAAAAATGTTGACCCAGGTGGAATTGAACCCGTGATCTTTAGACTGCCGACCGGCGTCATTACCAACTGTGCCACTGGGAAACAGAGCAGCGGTTTGGAAAACCGGGAGATGAACTGTCAGATTTAGATCGCGGTGAGAGGTGTAAAACGCCGATTTTTGGAGTTACAAAACGTCATGTAACTCCAAAACTAGGTGGGATAGAAGCACAATTCTTGTACTGGGTGAATCAGCAGACTTTGCTGAACTTTCACTGCGATTTTCATTGCTCCTTTTACCTCCGTCACGGAGATATGATGAGAGAAGAAACGGCTTCATTTTCAGAGTTTGAAAAGTGAGAGGAAGACAGATTTCCACCCCTCAAACAAACGTAATTTATGGCTTAACAGTAAGATGACTGTAAAAACTCTCTCTCTCTCTCTCTCTCTCTCTCTCTCTCTCTCTGGCACACACACACACACACACACACACACACAAGGTCCAATTCAGTCAACCAGTCTAAATATATTGAATTTAAATCTTACAATGAGATCATCCCATAAAAAGGCTTCTCTCTCTCTCTCTCTCTCTCTCTGTCACACACACACACACACACACACACACACACACACACACACACACACACAGGGAGAGAGAAGTAAGTTTCTAGCTCAGTCAAGCAGCCTGGGAGCTGCTGAATTTGAATCCACCAATCAGAGAGCCTGTGCACTTTTTCCCGCCAAAACAGGTGCACGCAGCACAGAGAGACACAGGATTTTTGCAGTCTATTTCTCATAATGACGACTCCCCTCAAACAAATGACCATAATTTCCTAACCGTAGGGGCTAGAACGGTCATTCTTACACCGCGTTTTGTTCAGAAGAGATGGGGAATCTTAAAGTGTTGACAATTTATCATTAAAATATGAATTATTAAAGATATTTGACTTCTAATGCACCATAACTGAGTAGAGCAAAGCAAAAACTGCCTTGACTTGCCGTCAAACAACGCTTTCTAACTCTAAATCTATTTGGAGTATCAATATCATTCTTTCACCGTAAGAGACAGCAGGCTTTGGTGAACAATCATGGAAATTTTCAGGTCTCTGTGGAAATCCATTAAAAAGATATGACGAGAGAAAAAAGTGCCTCATTTCCAGAGTTTGAAATCTGAAGAAATCTGAGCGAAGGACAAATTTCCTACCCTCAAACAAGTGTAATTCATCTCAGAATGGTAATAGGTGAGAAAAAAATTCTTGAATTGTGAGCGTCAGGAGTGTCTGAAGATATACTGGGACAAGCCTCATGTTTTAATTTCGCTTCGTTAAGGAGATATGACGATTCGAATATGCCTCTCATTACAGAAATCAAGCGGTGATTTTGAACAAACTCTCCATTGACTTTCTATGGAGAGTTTTGCGACTTTGTGTTGGTCTGAGGAGATTTGCCAAAATTCTATAAATCTCACAACAATGATGGTGACATTTTCGAAAAGCCAGCAAAAATGCCTACGTTTTGATGTATAATTTGTGGAAGTTGAGTGAAAATTGAGCAAGTAGCAAGAAGTTGTTTGGACATGAAGAGAAGACTGCGAAACCTACAGTGGCACACTGGAAGCCAAGTGCATAGCAACCATAACAACGCATGTATTTTCTGAAAAATAACAATTTTGCAACTCAAAACTTTAAGAGGGATAAAAATAAAACTGTAACAGATATGAAAAAGCTGAATCATTCATGAATAGCCCAATAATTTGTGAACATTTTAAAATTTGAATGGTTGTTCTACGTGAAAGTAGGAAAAAGTAGTTAAGTTTCAAAAACAAGCAAGTTTTAGCAGAATTGCGGAAGTTTCCCATTCATTTCAATGGGACAAATTAAAGGAAAAAAGCTTAATATTTTAAAAAGTATAATAGTTAAAAATACCAAAAGTCATAGCCATCATTAGCAGAAATAGCAGAATAGTTTAAAATTTGAACGGTGAAAATCGGCTGAAAATTGTGGAAGTAGATAAGTGCCAAAAAAAGTACAAAAGTGGCAACTAGAATAATAATAATAATATAGTAGAACTAGAAAGCGAAAATTTCAGAAGAAATTTTATGTGTGCCTATGCCGCTGCTAATCTGTGTAGTTTTCCATTCATACGGCTACAGACAGCAAAACTCAGAAGAGCAGCCATTCTCCACCATGAATTATGGTAAAAACAAACACCACTCGCGCCTCACAGATGACAGCTTACAGTTTTGGGTAAAGATGAGGTCACTTTGTACAGCCCGGATTTGCAGGCGCTGTGCACACAGGTTCATAAGCAGAAGTCCCTCTGTACCACGGCAGACCCGACAATGTTTGCACAAACACACTTTGAACCAGTGCGTTATGGACCACTTTTCACACATGGTTGGTGTACCCTCCCAGCCAGCTGTAGCTTTTCAACTCACAGCCCGACACACACCCAAAAACAGCCGAGAGAGCACAGACTACGCCCGAGAGGTGTGATTGCAGATGCCCCTCAGGTGGGTCCACCTCCCTGCAGCGGCACTGCAGACCACGCCCGCCACACATATCAAACACGTAAAATAAATATTTATGCACTTTTGCATTCACTTTTTGTTTTTGTTATTTTTACACAGTGTTCTGAATGATGAACAATGGTCTACAGCCAATCTTGTGTATTATTATACAAACTTTGGTTGTAAGATTCAGATAACTATTTAATAAAAGCTAAATATTTTATACAGGAGTGCAAAATTATTAGGCAAATGAGTATTTTGTCCACATCATCCTCTTCATGCATGTTGTCTTACTCCAAGCTGTATAGGCTCGAAAGCCTACTACCAATTAAGCATATTAGGTGATGTGCATCTCTGTAATGAGAAGGGGTGTGGTCTAATGACATCAACACCCTATATCAGGTGTGCATAATTATTAGGCAACTTCCTTTCCTTTGGCAAAATGGGTCAAAAGAAGGACTTGACAGGCTCAGAAAAGTCAAAAATAGTGAGATATCTTGCAGAGGGATGCAGCAGTCTTAAAATTGCAAAGCTTCTGAAGCGTGATCATCGAACAATCAAGCGTTTCATTCAAAATAGTCAACAGGGTCGCAAGAAGCGTGTGGAAAACCAAGGCGCAAAATAACTGCCCATGAACTGAGAAAAGTCAAGCGTGCAGCTGCCAAGATGCCACTTGCCACCAGTTTGGCCATATTTCAGAGCTGCAACATCACTGGAGTGCCCAAAAGCACAAGGTGTGCAATACTCAGAGACACGGCCAAGGTAAGAAAGGCTGAAAGACGACCACCACTGAACAAGACACACAAGCTGAAACGTCAAGACTGGGCCAAGAAATATCTCAAGACTGATTTTTCTAAGGTTTTATGGACTGATGAAATGAGAGTGAGTCTTGATGGGCCAGATGGATGGGCCCGTGGCTGGATTGGTAAAGGGCAGAGAGCTCCAGTCCGACTCAGACGCCAGCAAGGTGGAGGTGGAGTACTGGTTTGGGCTGGTATCATCAAAGATGAGCTTGTGGGGCCTTTTCGGGTTGAGGATGGAGTCAAGCTCAACTCCCAGTCCTACTGCCAGTTTCTGGAAGACACCTTCTTCAAGCAGTGGTACAGGAAGAAGTCTGCATCCTTCAAGAAAAACATGATTTTCATGCAGGACAATGCTCCATCACCGCGCGTCCAAGTACTCCACAGCGTGGCTGGCAAGAAAGGGTATAAAAGAAGAAAAACTAATGACATGGCCTCCTTGTTCACCTGATCTGAACCCCATTGAGAACCTGTGGTCCATCATCAAATGTGAGATTTACAAGGAGGGAAAACAGTACACCTCTCTGAACAGTGTCTGGGAGGCTGTGGTTGCTGCTGCACGCAATGTTGATGGTGAACAGATCAAAACACTGACAGAATCCATGGATGGCAGGCTTTTGAGTGTCCTTGCAAAGAAAGGTGGCTATATTGGTCGCTGATTTGTTTTTGTTTTGTTTTTGAATGTCAGAAATGTATATTTGTGAATGTGGAGATGTTATATTGGTTTCACTGGTAAAAATAAATAATTGAAATGGGTATATATTTGTTTTTGTTAAGTTGCCTAATAATTATGCACAGTAATAGTCACCTGCACACACAGATATCCCCTAAAATAGCTAAAACTAAACACAAACTAAAAACTACTTCTGAAAACATTCAGCTTTGATATTAATGTGTTTTTGGGTTCATTGAGAACATGGTTGTTGTTCAATAATAAAATTATTCCTCAAAAATACAACTTGCCTAAACAGGTAAACCCGTTTCTCCATCACCAGTTCAGCTCTGATGATTCAGTAAGGTCATCTCCTGGTTTCGACCAGCCGCTTCTACAGCTGTGGCTCCAGCAAACATCAGCTGATACTAGAAATTAAAATCAAATGAATTCTAACAACAGCTGATCAAGCTTAAACGTGCTGCTGTTGTTTAGCGCGATAAACAAAAACAAGAGAAAAGCCGATCATTGATCAGTTTCATGACTGAAGTTTGAACAGGCGAGAGAATGACAGGGAGGCTGTCATAAAGTTCAACATCAGTAACTTAGCGGGCACACAGCTGTATAGAAACTCCATCGTGCTAGCTACCACGCAGTACGAGTTATTATAACTGATTGTAAAAAGTCAGCACAACGAAAATAAACTACACCTAAACTCGGTTTATATCTGACCCAAATAGAGTGCAGGTCATAACTTCTTACCTGAAATTCAGTTCACCTCACGCTCCGACCGGCAGCCGCCTGCTTCTCCTGCCTTCGGTTTCCCTGATCCACGATCTACCACCGGTCGATCGGGCGGTCGCCTCGCCGCCTCGTTCCCCGCATGTTCTTTCTGACACACACCGTGGATAGCTGCCCTCGGTTGTAGCTCGCGTCAGCGACTCACCAAACAACTCAGTTATTTTTCCACATCGACCAGCATCTGGACAATCCACCGCCTTTCACTGTTTGTACCGTTACAAAAAAAACCCTCATCGGCTCATAAAACGAAAAATAAGTCCAGCTATGACCCTGAGTCAAAAGACAGCCAGCTCGGGTTAGCTAGCTACCTGTCTAGCTCTTTGCAGGCACCGAAAACATCAGAGCTAATATGGGATGTCTTGGTAACACGAGCAGATATTTGAAGTTTACATCTGGCCAATCCACCACCTTTCACTGTTTATACCGTTACTAAAATGAATAAATAAATAAATCATCGGTCCATATAAACGAAAAATAAGTCCAGCTAAAACACATACTGTCGGCGGCGACCGGGTGCTGACACGAGTTTCACCCGCCTCAATATAAGCCAAGCCTGGGTGCTTTTTTTCACGAAGGGTCGCTAGCGGTGCTAGCTAACTATGCTAGCGGCGCTAGCTAGCTAGCCGACTATCAGCAACACATAAGAGAACTGCTGCTAAATAAACTACACCTAAACTCGGTTTATATCTGACCCAAATAGAGTGCAGGTCATAACTTCTTACCTGAAATTCAGTTCACCTCACGCTCCTGCCTTCGCTTTCCCTGATCCACGATTGACCTCCGCGTTAGCAAACACCGGTCGATCGGCGTTCGCATGCATGTCCTTTCTGTCATACACCGTGGATAGCTGCCCACTGTTGTAGCTCCGGCGTTATAGCACCACCAAACAACTCAGTTATTTTTCCACATCCAGCTGTAACTCCGATTCTATGCGAGCATTTGCGAGAGACCGGGAGGTGAAACGACAGAGAGAGTCCCTCGCTATCCATTTGCAGCCAAGTGCGCGGCAGCTAGCTAGGTAGCCGGCTAGCTGTCAGGCAGGACCGACGTCGTCAGAGCACTGTCGCTAAATATGGGATGTCTTGATAAAACAAGCAGATATTTGAAGTTTACACACCTACATTCTCGCCTGAAAATATCTTAAAAGTTTATTTTGTGACCTAGAAACACGAATAAAAGACATATAAAACGAAGTGGTGGCCGCCATTGTTCACTCTGTAGAGGCGTGCTATGAATTGTGGGATATGGAGTTTTCAACACAAGGATAAAATCTTTTCGGCTGTACTACTCCCGGTATACCACTAGAGAGAGCCAAGACACCACAAATGAAGTCTGTTTCTATGGTGCCAAAAGCAGAATCTTTCTCAGGAGCCTAGAAATTGGCCTAAATTTGCACTAAAATCTAAATATTTCAAAAACTATAAAAGTTATAAACACCAAAAGTCACACCATACTAGCCCAGCTCCAGCCGCACAAAAAATGATGTAACATATGTACCCCTATTGTCAAAACTGTTTGGCAGAGGAGCGCGGGAAAATTTTCACTAAAATATTAATATTTAAAAAACTATAATATTCATAAACACCAAAAGTCATAGCACACCATTCCAGATCCAGCCGCACAAAATGAGGTAACATATATGAAGCTTGTCCAAAAACTGCGGGTCGAGATACACTGCAAAATTTCAGGCGGAAAAAGGAAAATAATAATAATAATAATAATAAGAATAATAAATCCGACGAATAGTAATATGTGTGCCTCTTGGCATAGGCACACATAATAATAAAGAATAAAGAGAAACAGGAACTCAATAGTGTGGATGCATAAAGCATCCACACAATAAATCCGAGGAATAGTAATATGTGTGCCTCTTGGCATAGGCACACATAATAATAAGAATAATAAATCCGAGGAATAGTAATATGTGTGCCTCTTGTCATAGGCACACATAATAATAAGAATAATAAATCCGACGAATAGTAATATGTGTGCCTCTTGGCATAGGCACACATAATAAGAAGAAGAATAATAAATCCGACGAATAGTAATATGTGTGCCTCTTGTCATAGGCACACATAATGATCTGCCCTCACTTGATGCACTCCAAGACATTTTCGTCCGATAGCTTACAGGAGTGTCGTTTCAATCAACCATTCAACGCTGAAAACCACAAAGTAGTGAATCACAAAACGAAACTGCAAAGACGTGTGACAGGATGACTCAGCAACAGGTGAAAACACATTCTGGGAATCCCAGCACAGAGCGCAGACCTACAGGTTACACTCGTTACCTGCATGTTTAAATTCATTTTTCATTCATGTTCATTTATCGTGTCTGACGAATGTTTTCGTAAACTTTGGGAAAGTTTGAGAAAGTTCACGAAAACACGCAGATCTGCTGAATTTCGTAAACTTTGCTGAAGTATTTCGTAAATATTTCAGCAAAGTTTACGAAAACAGTCGTTCCTCACCGATGATGATGAACTGGCAGGTCTGTTACCGACAGCTAAAATCTGCGTCCACACATGAAGCGAGCAGAACAGAAGCCGAAAGTGAATAATAATAATAATAATAATAATAATAACTAGAAAGCGAAAATTTCAGAAGAAATTTTATGTGTGCCTATGCCGCTGCTAATCACTGTAGTTTCCCATTCATACGGCTACAGAGAGCAAAACTCAGAAGAGCAGCCATTCTCCACCATGAACTATGGTAAAACAAACACCGCTCACGCTCACAGATGACAGCTTACAGTTTTGTGTAAAGATGAAGTTACCGTACAGCGCCGATTTGCAGACGCTGTGCACACAGGTTCATGAGCAGAAGTTCCATTGTACCACGGCAGACCTGACAATGTTTGCATGAACACGCTTTGAAGCATTACGTTATGGACCACTTTTCACACATGGTTGGTGTACCCAAACAGCCGGCTGTAGCTTTTCAACTCACAGCCCGACACACACCCAAAACAGCCGCGAGAGAGCACAGACTACGCCTGAGAGGCGTGATTGCAGGTGCCGCTCAGGTGGGTCCACCTCCCCTGCAGCGGCACTGCAGACCACGCCCCGCCACACACATCAAACACGTAAAATAAATATTTATGCACTTTTGCATTCACTTTTTGTTTTTTGTTATTTTTACACAGTGTTCTGAATGATGAACAATGGTCTACAGCCAATCTTGTGTATTATTATACAAACTTTGGTTGTAAGATTCAGATAACTATTTAATAAAAGCTAAATATTTTATATGAGAGTAAGAAAGAAAAGTATATCTTTGTGTCCACCTTTCTCTGTTAATGCCCTACCTGGCCCCCTGGCAAAAGCTTTGCTAGATCCGCCCCTGCACAGTTACCAGCTGTCAGCTACACAAAAAAAGGAGCTTGGTGTATATTTGTCTGTCAGAAACAGTTCATAACTTCCCTTCAACTCATTCATGTCACCTAAGGGTAAACCTGTTTCTCCATCACCAGTTCAGCTCTGATGATTCAGTAAGGTCATCTCCTGGTTTCGACCAGCCGCTTCTACAGCTGTGGCTCCAGCAAACATCAGCTGATACTAGAAATTAAAATCAAATGAATTCTAACAACAGCTGATCAAGCTTAAACGTGCTGCTGTTGTTTAGCGCGATAAACAAACAAGAGAGAAAAGCCGATCATTGATCAGTTTCATGACTGAAGTTTGAACAGGCGAGAGAATGACAGGGGAGGCTGTCATAAAGTTCAACATCAGTAACTTAGCGCGCACACAGCTGTATAGAAACTCCATCGTGCTAGCTACCACGCAGTACGAGTTATTATAACTGATTGTAAAAAGTCAGCACAACGAAAATAAACTACACCTAAACTCGGTTTATATCTGACCCAAATAGAGTCCAGGTCATAATTTCTTACCTGAAATTCAGTTCACCTCACGCTCCGACCGGCAGCCGCCTGCTTCTCCTGCCTTCGGTTTCCTGATCCACGATCTACCACCGGTCGATCGGCGGTGCGCCTCGCCGCCTCGTTCCCCGCATGTTCTTTCTGACACACACGGTGGATAGCTGCCCTCGGTTGTAGCTCCGCGTCAGCGACTACCAAACAACTCAGTTATTTTTCCACATCGACCAGCATCTGGACAATCCACCGCCTTTCACTGTTTGTACCGTTACTAAAAAAAAAACCCTCATCGGCTCATAAAACGAAAAATAAGTCCAGCTATGACCCTGAGTCAAAAGACAGCCAGCTCGGGTTAGCTAGCTACCTGTCTAGCTCTTTGCAGGCACCGAAAACATCAGAGCTAATATGGGATGTCTTGGTAACACGAGCAGATATTTGAAGTTTACATCTGGCCAATCCACCACCTTTCACTGTTTATACCGTTACTAAAATGAATAAATAAATAAATCATCGGTCCATATAAACGAAAAATAAGTCCAGCTAAAACACATACTGTCGGCGAGCGACCGGGTGCTGACACGAGTTTCACCCGCCTCAATATAAGCCAAGCCTGGGTGCTTTTTCACGAAGGGTCGCTAGCGGTGCTAGCTAACTATGCTAGCGGCGCTAGCTAGCTTAGCCGACTATCAGCAACACATAAGAGAACTGCTGCTAAATAAACTACACCTAAACTCGGTTTATATCTGACCCAAATAGAGTGCAGGTCATAACTTCTTACCTGAAATTCAGTTCACCTCACGCTCCTGCCTTCGCTTTCCCTGATCCACGATTGACCTCCGCGTTAGCAAACACCGGTCGATCGGCGTTCGCGGCATGTCCTTTCTGTCATACACCGGTGGATAGCTGCCCACTGTTGTAGCTCCGCGTTATAGCACCACCAAACAACTCAGTTATTTTTTCCACATCCAGCTGTAACTCCGATTCTGTGCGAGCATTTGCGAGAGACCAGGGAGGTGAAACGACAGAGAGAGTCCCCTCGCTATCCATTTGCAGCCAAGTGCGGCAGCTAGCTAGGTAGCCAGCTAGGTAGCCGGCTAGCTGTCAGGCAGGACCGACGTAGTCAGAGCACTGTCGCTAAATATGGGATGTCTTGATAAAACAAGCAGATATTTGAAGTTTACACACCTACATTCTCGCCTGAAAATATCTTAAAAGTTTATTTTGTGACCTAGAAACACGAATAAAAGACATATAAAGCGAAGTGGTGGCCGCCATTGTTCACTCTGTAGAGGCGTGCTATGAATTGTGGGATATGGAGTTTTCAACACAAGGATAAAATCTTTTCGGCTGTACTACTCCCGGTATACCACTAGAGAGAGCCAAGACACCACAAATGAAGTCTGTTTCTATGGTGCCAAAAGCAGAATCTTTCTCAGGAGCCTAGAAATTGGCCTAAATTTGCACTAAAATCTAAATATTTCAAAACTATAAAAGTTATAAACACCAAAAGTCACACCATACTAGCCCAGCTCCAGCCGCACAAAATGATGTAACATATGTACCCCTATTGTCAAAACTGTTTGGCAGAGGGCGCGGGAAAATTTTCACTAAAATATTAATATTTAAAAACTATAATATTCATAAACACCAAAAGTCATAGCACACCATTCCAGATCCAGCCGCACAAAATGAGGTAACATATATGAAGCTTGTCCAAAAACTGCGGGTCGAGATACACTGCAAAATTTCAGGCGGAAAAAGGAAAATAATAATAATAATAATAATAAGAACTAGAAAGCGAAAATTTCAGAAGAAATTTTATGTGTGCCTATGCCGCTGCTAATCACTGTAGTTTGCCATTCATACGGCTACAGAGAGCAAAACTCAGAAGAGCAGCCATTCTCCACCATGAACTATGGTAAAACAAACACCGCTCACGCTTCACAGATAACAGCTTACAGTTTTGTGTAAAGATGAAGTTACTTCAGTACAGCGCCGATTTGCAGGCGCCTGTGCACACAGGTTCATGAGCAGAAGTCCCATTGTACCACGGCAGACCTGACAATGTTTGCATGAACACGCTTTGAAGCATTACGTTATGGACCAATTTTCACACATGGTTGGTTTACCCACACAGCCGGCTGTGCATTCACTTTTGTTTTTGTTATTTTTACACAGTGTTCTGAATGATGAACAATGGTCTACAGCCAATCTTGTGTATTATTATACAAACTTTGGTTGTAAGATTCAGATAACTATTTAATAAAAGCTCAATATTTTATACAGGGAGTGCAGAATTATTAGGCAAATGAGTATTTTGTCTACATCATCCTCTTCATGCATGTTGTCTTACTCCAAGCTGTATAGGCTCGAAAGCCTACTACCAATTAAGCATATTAGGTGATGTGCATCTCTGTAATGAGAGGGGTGTGGTCTAATGACATCAACACCCTATATCAGGTGTGCATAATTATTAGGCAACTTCCTTTCCTTTGGCAAAATGGGTCAAAAGAAGGACTTGACAGGCTCAGAAAAGTCAAAAATAGTGAGATATCTTGCAGAGGGATGCAGCAGTCTTAAAATTGCAAAGCTTCTGAAGCGTGATCATCGAACAATCAAGCGTTTCATTCAAAATAGTCAACAGGGTCGCAAGAAGCGTGTGGAAAAACCAAGGCGCAAAATAACTGCCCATGAACTGAGAAAAGTCAAGCGTGCAGCTGCCAAGATGCCACTTGCCACCAGTTTGGCCATATTTCAGAGCTGCAACATCACTGGAGTGCCCAAAAGCACAAGGTGTGCAATACTCAGAGACACGGCCAAGGTAAGAAAGGCTGAAAGACGACCACCACTGAACAAGACACACAAGCTGAAACGTCAAGACTGGGCCAAGAAATATCTCAAGACTGATTTTTCTAAGGTTTTATGGACTGATGAAATGAGAGTGAGTCTTGATGGGCCAGATGGATGGGCCCGTGGCTGGATTGGTAAAGGGCAGAGAGCTCCAGTCCGACTCAGACGCCAGCAAGGTGGAGGTGGAGTACTGGTTTGGGCTGGTATCATCAAAGATGAGCTTGTGGGGCCTTTTCGGGTTGAGGATGGAGTCAAGCTCAACTCCCAGTCCTACTGCCAGTTTCTGGAAGACACCTTCTTCAAGCAGTGGTACAGGAAGAAGTCTGCATCCTTCAAGAAAAACATGATTTTCATGCAGGACAATGCTCCATCACACGCCGTCCAAGTACTCCACAGCGTGGCTGACAAGAAAGGGTATAAAAGAAGGAAAAACTAATGACATGGCCTCCTTCTTCACCTGATCTGAACCCCATTGAGAACCTATGGTCCATCATCAAATGTGAGATTTACAAGGAGGAAAACAGTACACCTCTCTGAACAGTGTCTGGGAGGCTGTGGTTGCTGCTGCATGCAATGTTGATGGTGAACAGATCAAAACACTGACAGAATCCATGGATGGCAGGCTTTTGAGCGTCCTTGCAAAGAAAGGTGGCTATATTGGTCGCTGATTTGTTTTTGTTTTGTTTTTGAATGTCAGAAATGTATATTTGTGAATGTGGAGATGTTATATTGGTTTCACTGGTAAAATAAATAATTGAAATGGGTATATATTTGTTTTTGTTAAGTTGCCTAATAATTATGCACAGTAATAGTCACCTGCACACACAGATATCCCCCTAAAATAGCTAAAACTAAACACAAACTAAAAACTACTTCCGAAAACATTCAGCTTTGATATTAATGTGTTTTTGGGTTCATTGAGAACATGGTTGTTGTTCAATAATAAAATTATTCCTCAAAAATACAACTTGCCTAATAATTCTGCACTCCCTGTATGAGAGTAAGAAAGAAAAGTATATCTTTGTGTCCACCTTTCTCTGTTAATGCCCTACCTGGCCCCCTGGCAAAAGCTTTGCTAGATCCGCCCCTGCACAGTTACCAGCTGTCAGCTAAATAAAAAAAAGGAGCTTGGTGTTTATTTCTCTCAGAAACAGTTCATAACTTCCTTCAACTCATTCATGTCACCTAAAAAAAGGTAAACCTGTTTCTCCATCACCAGTTCAGCTCTGATGATTCAGTAAGGTCATCTCCTGGTTTCGACCAGCCGCTTCTACAGCTGTGGCTCCAGCAAACATCAGCTGATACTAGAAATTAAAAGCAAATGAATTCTAACAACAGCTGATCAAGCTTAAACGTGCTGCTGTTGTTTAGCGCGATAAACAAACAAGAGAGAAAAGCCGATCATTGATCAGTTTCATGACTGAAGTTTGAACAGGCGAGAGAATGACAGGGAGGCTGTCATAAAGTTCAACATCAGTAACTTAGCGCGCACACAGCTGTATAGAAACTCCATCGTGCTAGCTACCACGCAGTACGAGTTATTATAACTGATTGTAAAAAGTCAGCACAACGAAAATAAACTACACCTAAACTCGGTTTATATCTGACCCAAATAGAGTGCAGGTCATAACTTCTTACCTGAAATTCAGTTCACCTCACGCTCCGACCGGCAGCCGCCTGCTTCTCCTGCCTTCGGTTTCCTGATCCACGATCTACCACCGGTCGATCGGCGGTCGCTCGCCGCCTCGTTCCCGCATGTTCTTTCTGACACACACGGTGGATAGCTGCCCTCGGTTGTAGCTCCGCGTCAGCGACTCACCAAACAACTCAGTTATTTTTCCACATCGACCAGCATCTGGACAATCCACCGCCTTTCACTGTTTGTACCGTTACTAAAAAAAAAAAACCCTCATCGGCTCATAAAAACGAAAAATAAGTCCAGCTATGACCCTGAGTCAAAAGACAGCCAGCTCGGGTTAGCTAGCTACCTGTCTAGCTCTTTGCAGGCACCGAAAACATCAGAGCTAATATGGGATGTCTTGGTAACACGAGCAGATATTTGAAGTTTACATCTGGCCAATCCACCACCTTTCACTGTTTATACCGTTACTAAAATGAATAAATAAATAAATCATCGGTCCATATAAACAAAAATAAGTCCAGCTAAAACACATACTGTCGGCGAGCGACCGGGTGCTGACACGAGTTTCACCCGCCTCAATATAAGCCAAGCCTGGGTGCTTTTTCACGAAGGGTCGCTAGCGGTGCTAGCTAACTATGCTAGCGGCGCTAGCTAGCTAGCCGACTATCAGCAACACATAAGAGAACTGCTGCTAAATAAACTACACCTAAACTCGGTTTATATCTGACCCAAATAGAGTGCAGGTCATAACTTCTTACCTGAAATTCAGTTCACCTCACGCTCCTGCCTTCGCTTTCCCTGATCCACGATTGACCTCCGCGTTAGCAAACACCGGTCGATCGGCGGTCGCGGCATGTCCTTTCTGTCATACACCGTGGATAGCTGCCCACTGTTGTAGCTCCGCGTTATAGCACCACCAAACAACTCAGTTATTTTTTCCACATCCAGCTGTAACTCCGATTCTATGCGAGCATTTGCGAGAGACCGGGAGGTGAAACGACAGAGAGAGTCCCTCGCTATCCATTTGCAGCCAAAGCGGCAGCTAGCTAGGTAGCCAGCTAGCTGTCAGGCAGGACCGACGTCGTCAGAGCACTGTCGCTAAATATGGGATGTCTTGATAAAACAAGCAGATATTTGAAGTTTACACACCTACATTCTCGCCTGAAAATATCTTAAAAGTTTATTTTGTGACCTAGAAACACGAATAAAAGACATATAAAACGAAGTGGTGGCCGCCATTGTTCACTCTGTAGAGGCGTGCTATGAATTGTGGGATATGGAGTTTTCAACACAAGGATAAAATCTTTTCGGCTGTACTACTCCCGTTATACCACTAGAGAGAGCCAAGACACCACAAATGAAGTCTGTTTCTATGGTGCCAAAAGCAGAATCTTTCTCAGGAGCCTAGAAATTGGCCTAAATTTGCACTAAAATCTAAATATTTCAAAAACTATAAAAGTTATAAACACCAAAAGTCACACCATACTAGCCCAGCTCCAGCCGCACAAAATGATGTAACATATGTACCCCTATTGTCAAAACTGTTTGGCAGAGGAGCGCGGGAAAATTTTCACTAAAATATTAATATTTAAAAAACTATAATATTCATAAACACCAAAAGTCATAGCACACCATTCCAGATCCAGCCGCACAAAATGAGGTAACATATATGAAGCTTGTCCAAAAACTGCGGGTCGAGATACACTGCAAAATTTCAGGCGGAAAAAGGAAAATAATAATAATAACTAGAAAGCGAAAATTTCAGAAGAAATTTTATGTGTGCCTATGCCGCTGCTATTCAGTGTAGTTTGCCATTCATACAGCTACAGAGAGCAAAACTCAGAAGAGCAGCCATTCTCCACCATGAACTATGGTAAAAACAAACACCGCTCACGCTTCACAGATAACAGCTTACAGTTTTGTGTAAAGATGAAGTTACTTCGTACAGCGCCGATTTGCAGACGCTGTGCACACAGGTTCATGAGCAGAAGTCCCATTGTACCACGGCAGATCCGACAATGTTTGCATGAACACGCTTTGAAGCATTACGTTATGGACCACTTTTCACACATGGTTGCGGTACCCAAACAGCTGGCTGTAGCTTTTCAACTCACAGCCCGACACACACCCAAAAACAGCCGAGAGAGCACAGACTACGCCCGAGAGGCGTGATTGCAGGTGCCGCTCAGGTGGGTCCACCTCCCTGCAGCGGCACTGCAGACCACGCCCGCCACACACATCAAACACGTAAAATAAATATTTATGCACTTTTGCATTCACTTTCTGTTTTTGTTATTTTTACACAGTGTTCTGAATGATTAACAATGGTCTACAGCCAATCTTGTGTATTATTATACAAACTGTGGTTGTAAGATGCAGATAACTATTTAATAAAAAGCTAAATATTTTATATGAGAGCAAGAAAGAAAAGTATATCTTTGTGTCCCCTTTCCTGTTAATGCCCTACCTGGCCCCTGGCAAAAGCTTTGCTAGATCCGCCCCTGCACAGTTACCAGCTGTCAGCTACACAAAAAAGGAGCTTGGTGTTTACAGGGAGTGCAGAATTATTAGGCAAATGAGTATTTTGTCCACATCATCCTCTTCATGCATGTTGTCTTACTCCAAGCTGTATAGGCTCGAAAGCCTACTACCAATTAAGCATATTAGGTGATGTGCATCTCTGTAATGAGAAGGGTGTGGTCTAATGACATCAACACCCTATATCAGGTGTGCATAATTATTAGGCAACTTCCTTTCCTTTGGCAAAATGGGTCAAAAGAAGGACTTGACAGGCTCAGAAAAGTCAAAAATAGTGAGATATCTTGCAGAGGGATGCAGCAGTCTTAAAATTGCAAAGCTTCTGAAGCGTGATCATCGAACAATCAAGCGTTTCATTCAAAATAGTCAACAGGGTCGCAAGAAGCGTGTGGAAAAACCAAGGCGCAAAATAACTGCCCATGAACTGAGAAAAGTCAAGCGTGCAGCTGCCAAGATGCCACTTGCCACCAGTTTGGCCATATTTCAGAGCTGCAACATCACTGGAGTGCCCAAAAGCACAAGGTGTGCAATACTCAGAGACATGGCCAAGGTAAGAAAGGCTGAAAGAGCGACCACCACTGAACAAGACACACAAGCTGAAACGTCAAGACTGGGCCAAGAAATATCTCAAGACTGATTTTTCTAAGGTTTTATGGACTGATGAAATGAGAGTGAGTCTTGATGGGCCAGATGGATGGGCCCGTGGCTGGATTGGTAAAGGGCAGAGAGCTCCAGTCCCACTCAGGCGCCAGCAAGGTGGAGGTGGAGTACTGGTTTGGGCGGTATCATCAAAGATGAGCTTGTGGGGCCTTTTTCGGGTTGAGGATGGAGTCAAGCTCAACTCCCAGTCCTACTGCCAGTTTCTGGAAGACACCTTCTTCAAGCAGTGGTACAGGAAGAAGTCTGCATCCTTCAAGAAAAACATGATTTTCATGCAGGACAATGCTCCATCACACACGTCCAAGTACTCCACAGCGTGGCTGGCAAGAAAGGGTATAAAAGAAGAAAAACTAATGACATGGCCTCCTTGTTCACCTGATCTGAACCCATTGAGAACCTGTGGTCCATCATCAAATGTGAGATTTACAAGGAGGGAAAACAATACACCTCTCTGAACAGTGTCTGGGAGGCTGTGGTTGCTGCTGCACGCAATGTTGATGGTGAACAGATCAAAACACTGACAGAATCCATGGATGGCAGGCTTTTGAGTGTCCTTGCAAAAGAAAGGTGGCTATATTGGTCGCTGATTTGTTTTGGTTTTGTTTTTGAATGTCAGAAATGTATATTTGTGAATGTGGAGATGTTATATTGGTTTCACTGGTAAAATAAATAATTGAAATGGGTATATATTTGTTTTTGTTAAGTTGCCTAATAATTATGCACAGTAATAGTCACCTGCACACACAGATATCCCCTAAAATAGCTAAAACTAAACACAAACTAAAAACTACTTCCGAAAACATTCAGCTTTGATATTAATGTGTTTTTGGGTTCATTGAGAACATGGTTGTTGTTCAATAATAAAATTATTCCTCAAAATACAACTTGCCTAATAATTCTGCACTCCTGTATGAGAGTAAGAAAGAAAAGTATATCTTTGTGTCCACCTTTCTCTGTTAATGCCCTACCTGGCCCCCTGGCAAAAGCTTTGCTAGATCCGCCCCTGCACAGTTACCAGCTGTCAGCTAAATAAAAAAAAAGGAGCTTGGTGTTTATTTCTCTCAGAAACAGTTCATAACTTCCTTCAACTCATTCATGTCACCTAAAAAAAGGTAAACCTGTTTCTCCATCACCAGTTCAGCTCTGATGATTCAGTAAAGTCATCTCCTGGTTTCGACCAGCCGCTTCTACAGCTGTGGCTCCAGCAAACATCAGCTGATACTAGAAATTAAAATCAAATGAATTCTAACAACAGCTGATCAAGCTTAAACGTGCTGCTGTTGTTTAGCGCGATAAACAAACAAGAGAGAAAAGCCGATCATTGATCAGTTTCATGACTGAAGTTTGAACAGGCGAGAGAATGACAGGGGAGGCTGTCATAAAGTTCAACATCAGTAACTTAGCGGGCACACAGCTGTATAGAAA
Source organism: Oreochromis aureus (assembly GCF_013358895.1). Taxonomy (NCBI): domain Eukaryota; kingdom Metazoa; phylum Chordata; class Actinopteri; order Cichliformes; family Cichlidae; genus Oreochromis; species Oreochromis aureus. Next base: position 50,802 of record NW_024108898.1, read on the forward strand.
CTCCATCGTGCTAGCTACCACGCAGTACGAGTTATTATAACTGATTGTAAAAAGTCAGCACAACGAAAATAAACTACACCTAAACTCGGTTTATATCTGACCCAAATAGAGTGCAGGTCATAACTTCTTACCTGAAATTCAGTTCACCTCACGCTCCGACCGGCAGCCGCCTGCTTCTCCTGCCTTCGGTTTCCCTGATCCACGATCTACCACCGGTCGATCGGCGGTCGCCTCGCCGCCTCGTTCCCCGCATGTTCTTTCTGACACACACCGGTGGATAGCTGCCCTCGGTTGTAGCTCCGCGTCAGCGACTCACCAAACAACTCAGTTATTTTTTCCACATCGACCAGCATCTGGACAATCCACCGCCTTTCACTGTTTGTACCGTTACTAAAAAAAAAACCCTCATCGGCTCATAAAAACGAAAAATAAGTCCAGCTATGACCCTGAGTCAAAAAGACAGCCAGCTCGGGTTAGCTAGCTACCTGTCTAGCTCTTTGCAGGCACCGAAAACATCAGAGCTAATATGGGATGTCTTGGTAACACGAGCAGATATTTGAAGTTTACATCTGGCCAATCCACCACCTTTCACTGTTTATACCGTTACTAAAATGAATAAATAAATAAATCATCGGTCCATATAAACGAAAAATAAGTCCAGCTAAAACACATACTGTCGGCGAGCGACCGGGTGCTGACACGAGTTTCACCCGCCTCAATATAAGCCAAGCCTGGGTGCTTTTTTCACGAAGGGTCGCTAGCGGTGCTAGCTAACTATGCTAGGGCGCTAGCTAGCTAGCCGGCTATCAGCAACACATAAGAGAACTGCTGCTAAATAAACTACACCTAAACTCGGTTTATATCTGACCCAAATAGAGTGCAGGTCATAACTTCTTACCTCAAATTCAGTTCACCTCACGCTCCTGCCTTCGCTTTCCCTGATCCACGATTGACCTCGCGTTAGCAAACACCGGTCGATCGGCGGTCGCGGCATGTCCTTTCTGTCATACACCGTGGATAGCTGCCCACTGTTGTAGCTCCGCGTTATAGCACCACCAAACAACTGTTATTTTTTCCACATCCAGCTGTAACTCCGATTCTATGCGAGCATTTGCGAGAGACCGGGGAGGTGAAACGACAGAGAGAGTCCCCTCGCTATCCATTTGCAGCCAAGTGCAGCAGCTAGCTAGGTAGCCGGCTAGCTGTCAGGCAGGACCGACGTCGTCAGAGCACTGTCGCTAAATATGGGATGTCTTGATAAAACAAGCAGATATTTGAAGTTTACACACCTACATTCTCGCCTGAAAATATCTTAAAAGTTTATTTTGTGACCTAGAAACACGAATAAAAGACATATAAAAGCGAAGTGGTGGCCGCCATTGTTCACTCTGTAGAGGCGTGCTATGAATTGTGGGATATGGAGTTTTCAACACAAGGATAAAATCTTTTCGGCTGTACTACTCCCGGTATACCACTAGAGAGAGCCAAGACACCACAAATGAAGTCTGTTTCTATGGTGCCAAAAGCAGAATCTTTCTCAGGAGCCTAGAAATTGGCCTAAATTTGCACTAAAATCTAAATATTTCAAAAACTATAAAAGTTATAAACACCAAAAGTCACACCATACTAGCCCAGCTCCAGCCGCACAAAATGATGTAACATATGTACCCCTATTGTCAAAACTGTTTGGCAGAGGAGCGCGGGAAAATTTTCACTAAAATATTAATATTTAAAAAACTATAATATTCATAAACACCAAAAGTCATAGCACACCATTCCAGATCCAGCCGCACAAAATGAGGTAACATATATGAAGCTTGTCCAAAAACTGCGGGTCGAGATACACTGCAAAATTTCAGGCGGAAAAAGGAAAATAATAATAATAATAATAAGAATAATAAATCCGAGGAATAGTAATATGTGTGCCTCTTGGCATAGGCACACATAATAATAATAATAAGAATAATAAATCCGAGGAATAGTAATATGTGTGCCTCTTGGCATAGGCACACATAATAATAATAAAACACACACGCATAAATCAATCAGTTCCTATTTGTTTACCTTTTGATAGTGAAGTCCAGATCATCAAAAAGCAAAAGAAAACAGATATGAGCCACATTCCTGTAGTTTAAGTGATTCCAGCGCAATCACGTAAATAAACTACGTATTGGTGCAGGATCCATATATCGCAATGTCGCTACCAACTCTTGTACAGATACGGATCAATAGAGCAATGAGATCGACACTTTAGATGCGATGTCATCGAAGAGGAGTGTGTGTGTGCACACACCGACTGTGTGTGCAAGAACCGCTGCTTTCACAAGTCCAACCGCAGAGCTGCCAGTTCAACACGTTCTCACTCCCAACTCGTCAAATGTGTGACGCATGGTCAGGCTCCCTCTGCTTCACTTATGGACGCGCAGGGTACCCCCCTCGCGTCGAGAATTGACGTGCAGGGTCCTCCTATTGAATACTATAGAGCTCCCTAAACGTTGTTTATCGACGAAAAGAGATTTCCGCGCAAGAGCCTGTTGTTCGTATATTTATATATTTCCGAAATCACATTGTAGTGACGTATACTGAACACAATATATTATATAATGTAAACAACTACCTGAGAAACAGCAGATACAGCAGATAAATTAATTATAGGCTATTACTTTTGCATTTATGGAGGGAGAGGTGTATGCTGGGTAATGGCACAGCTAGCGACCGGGTGACTTTATTCACCTGCTTCGGCTGTTATCAGTCCAGATGTGGGCCATCCACCTGCTAGATTGTTCAGAAGCTTGTTATCATCCATCCAGATGGAGGATCAGTAACAGGAGCGTGGAAGACTCCAGAATCCACTCTGGCTGGAATCCGGTGGATACAGCAGTGTTACAGGTGAGACCATTTAAACGGACAGCATTTATAAAATGACTATTAAAAGTCAGCGAGTGTCAATAATGTTAATGTGCTTATGTTAGTAATACAGCGAGTGCTAATATAACAGCTTTAAGATGCATTTGTAGATATTATTACGTGTTTTACCGTCTTTATGGTGCTAGCTTAAAGTTACGGTGTAAACGTTAGCTTATATTGTAGTAAACCTGTTACTGTTTAAACGATGTTAGCACAGAAATATTAGCTTCTGTCATGACTGATGAAGTTACTAGTTAATAAAGTTTCCAGTAAAGTGATTAATCGCAGCCACAGATTGACAGTAAATATCCCGATTAGCTTCAATGCATCTGTAATAAATATGTGCAAGTTTCAGTGCTTCGTTTAAACTGTATGATACTTATACTGACCCAGGGTCAGTGTAAAATACAATCCCAGCTGTGTGAACAAAGCCTGGCTCCTTTAATCCTGCATGACAAACCTCAGGATGCAGGTTATTATTACTCTTTCCTGCTGGCACACCTGTCACACCTGAGAGTCAGCTAGAAACTTACAGTGACGTGGACATCATGCAAAGACTGCCAGACTCTGTAATACTGTAAATGATCAGTGACTCAGGTTAACACTAAACTTTAAACGGTCCCTCTGTGTCTCTGTGTGTGCTGAACATTTAGGATTGAGTCAGGCTGCATTGACTGTGGGACTTCAATGTGTTAAAAGCAGGTTGAAGACGGCTTAGAAACATTTGACGATTAAAATTTACATTTATTTATTAATTAATTAATTTATGGCTGCTGGTGATTTGTAAAGCCTCTACTCAGCTGTATTTTTGTTACTAATTTATGTTTGTTGTTGTTTAACAAAGATTTCAGAAGAGCAAAGATGAGGACTCCTACTTCATCCTTAATAGTTTAACCTGATTGGAAATCAAAAACATCCGGATTCTTCTTCCACAGAAGTTTCATTTGTCAGTGTGGATCTGCTGAGTCACCTGAAGAAGTCATTTCATTCTCCACGATGTTGATTTACAGAAATGTTTCACAGGAACTGATTCCTCCCAAAGGGTGAACTAGTGTGTTTCCATAGATTATCTCTGTATGAATGTACTTCTTAAATGAAGGCAAGTGTTTGTCCTTTTTTGTTCCTCAGGTACAGTACATGATATTAAGGGCAGGCGGTCATCACTGGGGGAAGACAAGAAGCAGACGTACTTCCAAGAGGGAGCTGCAGTGAGGACACAGCCTGGTCACTGAGGTCAGAGGTCAGAATCTGAAACAGCTCAGGTTTATATTCTAGGGGTTATAAAAAAATTCAAAAGTATTTATAGAGAAACCTTTAAATAATATTTCAAATAATAGTCATAATTATGATTATTATTAGAAATATCAAACATCTAAGTGGATTTTCTGTTACACGTATTGTCTTAGCCCTGCGATAACTAGCAGCCTGTCTTTGTCCTGTATCAGCTGGGATAGGCTTCATCCTCCCGCAACCCTGAATTGGATACATGAATTGTATTGAATTGTATCCCAATTATGTAATCTGATCTTTTACAAACTCAAGGTATCCAATCAAAATGTAAGTAATAATGATAAAAATGAGAAAGCAGAAATAAGTGTGACATGAATGTAAATGTGTGAGCTGACATAGAGGACAGCTGCATGTAGTCTGAAAACCTTTGTTGTCAAGTTTGCAGGTCTATCACGAGACATTATTACATAGAAGAGACTGTTAAACTCAGTGAAGCATTATTGGTCCAGTCTGTTTGGATAAATATAGTAAGTTGATGTTTGTCCATTTATTGACATATTTTCTTAAGCGCTTATCCAGTTCAGGATCACAGTGGAGCTGCAGCTGGATGTGTTCAGTAAAGAAACCTTACAAAAGTTAACATAAACCTGCATCTCTGTACATTGTTGTCCACAGGATGAGAAAATCAAACTGGAAGACTGTGGAACATGTTAATAAATGTTTGTGTTTATGCCTGTGTCTTTCACAGGAGGCGCTGAAAGGTTTCCCTAATAGTTCCTGGTGAATCAAAGCAGGACCATAAAGGTTGCTGGACTGCATGATGGCCTTACCCCTGAGCAGTCATCCTGTTAAAGGAGGAACCAGTTAGAAGCTGTTTTCAAAGCAGCTGAGCAGATTTCATCTCAAGTAAGCGATTAACTGTTTGTTCATTTGTTCTGCCACTTAAAGAGCGTTTAAGGACGTCTTTTGAGTGTCCAGTTGAATTAATTCTACTGGCTCTCATGGTCATTTGTGATTATGGACATATTTTTCATGTTTTCAACCATTTAGTAAATTCTATCTTACAGTCTGAGAAATGACAGTGTTGATATTCAGCACGAAGAGAAAAGCTCACTTGTTTGAATTTATTTACAATCATAGTTTTTATAAATTCTGACTGTAAACAGCTTTTACAGCTTTGATATTGTTTGACACTCGATATCAGGTGATGGTATCTAATTTAAAGGTTTCTGTGTCCCAATGAGCCATTTACACTGACCAGTGTCACTTTAACTGTAACACATTCATTATTTAGATCCAACGTTTCTAAGAGAAATAACTGAATGTAAAAAATGGCAGCCCTCAGGCCAGGTTTAATTGATAGTGTCATGGTTGGCTGTGTGGCAGGCAGGCAGGAGAGGTGGATCCAAAATGCAGGACTCAGACACGGGGAGTTCAAACTTAAAGCGCAGCTTTATTGCTGGGACAAAACCTTGAATTAACTAAACTCACCAAAAAGACAACAAAAGACGGAACAGAGGAACTAAGGTCTGAAACACTGGAAAACAAAACTGAACCTGAGCAGATGACTAAACACAAGGAACACTGGAAACAGAACACACACACACACAGCTAGTTGAGGGTACGACGCGACACTGAGCAAGGGCAAACACAGGGCTAATATACACAGGGTAGTAACGAGGGGAATGAGACACAGAAGGGGAGCACAGCTGGGAGAAATCAGAACTGACGAGACGAGGGAGCAAAGTAGAATACACTCACAAGAGACATGGACCTTCAAACTAAAACAGGAAGTAGCACAGACGCAACTAGACTAGGGGAGACAGAGCAACTAAGAACACAGAACAACAACAAAGACACAGAGGGGAGCTATTAAATACTCAGAGAACTAAAGAGAATACAAGAGAGCCAAACAAAGACACTAAAGAATAACCTGGGGAACAAAGGGAACTGAGATCATAATACAAAACTCAGAGACAAGAACTCAAAACACTGGGTCACCGACCCAGGACCGTGACAGATAGAGATGTCTGCATGCATTATGAAATTTATGTATCCCAGATAATTGTTATTCATCTAGTCCTGGCAGACCCACCCCTTCCTCCCAAGTTAACTGCAACCCAAAAGAACTAGTGGGGGTATTTACACACTCACAACCAGTGTGGGGTAGAAAGAGCCACCAAAAACCTGTCAGCCTGCACAGCTACAGATGTGCTAAAAGCTATAAGAGTTAGAAGCTCTGCTTATGGAGAAACCTTCTAAGCCTAACAGAGGACAGGTACTCCTGCCCAATTAACATGATATAACCCCACATACAGCCCAGCCATAAAGTGAACCAAGTCATTTGGTTAAAGACAGCATGGGACCAAATGCATGTAACCAGCCTGCACCAACCTGACATTTCTTCCTCCTGAATTAAATGAATGAATGCATGAAAGTTAAATGACTACAAACCTAAAGCCACTAGTTCCCACACTGGAGTTCCCTGTGTTAACTGTACTGAGCTTGTATCAACAGTTGCAGCAGGCTAAGCTACCTGAGAGACTGCATTGAACGATTGTTTCTATCTTAATGGTTTCAGCTCAGATGTTCTGCTTTTTCCTTTCAGTAGATCAAAGCAGCTCGTGCTCTGTCTGCTTCCATTCTGATGGCAAGAAGAAGAAGAATGCTTCAGCGAAGTGGCGTTCATGGTCTCAGTGGACAGTCATGGTCACACACTGCATGTGGTTTTAAAAGCAACATGTCTGTTCACCACAACAATGGAGATGTGTAATATCAGTGCAGCTATGGTTTGTTCTTGAACATCAGTTCTGTTTTCTACTTTGACCACTGTTGAAAAGACTCACCTTTTAGCATATCCCCGCACACCCACTCACTTCACCAGGTGCACCTTGTTTAGTTCTCTCACCTTTAATTGGGTGTGGTGCTTGTCCTTAATTGCACTCACCTGTCACACAGTATATAAGGACTGCATTCACTTTTGGCTCACTCTTTCTTCACTCCCACACGGGGCGGCAGCAGAGCATTGGCAGTCCATGTATGTCTTTCCTTCTTTGCTTTATTGAATTGAGAATAAAAGGAGAACCCTGTGAATGATTAGATGACTGCTTATTCTCATTCTGATCGGATGAGCCCATGATGCTGATTATTTAAACCCTGAGCCTTCCTTCCTTCACAACATGGTCCTCTGAGCCAGAGCAGTGTTAGCGTCATGGATTCACAGCAGCCATTGACTGAAGGTTTGAGACGTTCCAGTCGTGATAGTCGACCTCCTGCCTACCTGCAGCAGTATGACGTTCAGTATCCTGGGAGTAGAAGAGCTACATGTGAGACAGAGAGTCAAACCGAATGCCAACACAGTGACAAAGACACACATGGGCTGCAGGATCCTGTCGGAGAATCAGAAAGTCAACCAGAGAAACGTCCTGCCCCTTTACCTACCAACCAAGATGAGGTTATGAGGGAACTCCTGACGACGATGAGGGAGATTAGGCAATTTATGTTTCAATCATCTCCTTCCCATTCTCGTAGCTCCAGATCTTCAATTCGCACTGTCTCATCTGATGGAATCAAATCTTCTGTATGCAGTTTACGAGCTAGTTCTCAAACACATCAACAACATGAGCAGTTCCCAGTGATTGATACAGCAACCTGTCAATCACCCTTTCAGCCCCCACAGATTAGCCGTCAGTCTGGTTTAGTTCCGGCTGCCAGCCCTCCTTTACCTAATTCAACAATATTAGATGCTGCAGTCCCTTCAAGTGGTTTGCCTAGACCAGTCCTTGCTACACAAGATGAAACTCCCTTTGATTTCCTGGCCTTATCACGGCAGGATCCCCACCAGATCTCATGTGTTCAACCTGCTGTTTCTTTAGCTGAAGACCCTGTTCAACCTCTCATTTGCATATCTGACCACAATCATCACCCTTCTCTAGAGCAACAACCAGCTACATCCAATGCCTTACATGAACAGAAACCTTTGGTACCTGTTACTGCTAGGTCGGGTCACTCCTCTAGCACGAGAACACATGTATATAAACTTGAAGGTCCTTCGTTTCCAGACCTTAGTAGAGAAGACGAAATGCAATACAGGATGCTACGGATGGCCCTTACAAACCTTCTTGATCCTCATGAGACAGAGCACTTCAAATATCATGTCCTTCTTGATCACCTCAAAGTAGACCAAGCTAAACGATTAGCTCTTGCCTTTTCCTACGCTCCTGACCCATACACTCAAGCCATCAAAGCCCTTGATGAGCGTTATGGGCAACCAAGACAGCTGGCATTGAAAGAGCTAAAGAATATACTGGAACTGCCTCCTATCAGAGCAGGTGATGGTCAGAGTCTTGATAACTTTGCTCTTCGTGTACAGGCCTTAGTTGGTTTGCTTAGCACTATGGGAGATCAAGGACGTGCAGAACTAGATTGTGGCTCCCACGTTGATCGCTTGTTAGCGAAGTTGCCTGCAGAGCATTTCAGTCGCTTCAAACGGCACGTTTACAGGGAACAGGGAGAAATGACGTATACCTTGCCTTTGTTCTCATCCTGGTTGCAAATGGAGTGCAAGTGTCAACCAAGAAAGGACAGTGCTGTTTCATCCTTCAACCAGCCACGACCTGCCCGTAAGTACACCTCTCCACTTACAACAATATTACATGGGGCAAATACATCTGATGATCCTGTACAAGCAGCACAACCGATCATAACAACTAAGGCAACATGTGCATACTGCTGCTCACCTGAACACCACATTAGTAAGTGTCCTGAGTTCATTCAGAAGACAAAGGATGAGAAAATAAACTGGATAAGAGCAAACAAACGGTGTTGGTGTTGTGCTAGAACTCATCAGGCTGCAAAGTGTGACCTCAGGAAAGCATGTGCCACCTGCATGGGACGACATCTACAGATCCTATGTGATGTAAATAAGAGATCTAAAACTGAAACTAATCCTGTAGTGAGGACACTGTATTTTGATAGACCTAGTGATTGTCCTAGTGTACTATTAAAGGTTGTGAAAGTGCTACTGCGAAATGGCAAAAGAACTCTTGAAACATATGCAGTACTTGACGATGGCTCCCAGCGTACCATTCTTCTAACATCAGCTGCGCAGCATCTCAACCTAACTGGGGAAGCAGAGAGATTATCACTTAGAACCGTCCGTCAAGAAGTTGAAACTATTCAAGGTTCTTCCGTAAGTTTCAAAATCTCACCCATTGCACACCCAGAGAAAACCTACACAATTAATAATGCCTTCACTGCAAGTCACCTAGCACTTTCAGACCACACCTACCCTGTATCATCTCTCCAACGGAGATATAAGCATCTTCAAGGTATCCCATTACCCATTATTAATAAAGCAGCGCCACTCCTGCTCATAGGCTCAGATCATACTCACCTCATCACGCCTACAGCTCCATTAAGACAGGGACCATATGGGTCTCCTGCAGCAGTTAAAACCCAATTAGGATGGACACTTCAAGGGCCGATCACAGATTTTCAGCCCCAGATCAGTACAGAGCATGTGCAGTGTTTGTTCACATCTCTCAGTTCATCTGCAGATGTACTGCGTTATCATGTTGAGAAGCTATGGCAACTAGACACTTTACCTGAATACAGTGAGAAATCTGTGATCCGATCAAAGCAAGATCAACTGGCACTGGAACTCCTTGAACAGGCCACAAAAAGGGTTGAGATCAATGGTGTTAATCGCTACGCCACTCCTCTTCTTCGGATGGCAAACTTTCCTCCTTTGAATGTCCCTCCAACTGTAGTCATGTCTAGACTCCGCAACACTGAGGCTCGGTTAGCTAAAGATCCTGACAAAGCCATGTCTTACAAGGATCAGATTTTGAAATTGGAGCAAGCAGGCTATGTAGTCAAACTTAGCCCAGAGGAGATGCACAATAGCAAAGAAGCCTGGTATATTCCTCATCATATGACAAGTCACAACAATAAAGATCGCATAGTCTTTGACTGCTCTTTCACATTTCAAGGTCAGTGTCTCAATAAGTACCTATTGCCAGGACCAATCCTTGGGCCAACACTTCTCGGTGTTTTGTTGCGTTTTAGGCAACATTCAGTGGCAATAAGTGGCGACATCAAAGGCATGTTTCACCAAGTCCGTCTTCTGCCTCCTGATAAACCACTCCTCCGATTCCTGTGGCGTGACATGAACAAAGTAGCTCCCCCTTCAGTGTATGAGTGGCAGGTACTCCCCTTCGGTACGACCTGCAGCCCTTGTTGTGCAATCTATGCACTGCAGAAACATGTGAAGGAATATCAATCTGACAAAGATGTGCAGTCTTCAGTAATGCAGTGTTTCTATGTTGATAACTGCTTGCAGAGTTTTCCATCAGCAGAATCAGCTCGAACACTCCTAGACAAATTAAGAAACCATCTGTCAGAAGGAGGCTTCGACCTTCGCCAGTGGGCCAGCAATAACCATGTTGTGATTAGCCATCTACCATCTGAAGTAAGAACGAAAAGCAATGAACTTTGCCTGACTGAAGACAAGCCATCTGGCCCACATGAACGCACATTAGGATTATTGTGGAATTGTGAGACTGACTTGTTTGCCTATAAATACAAAACTCTAGCCTCACACCCCACCACAATGCGTCGTATCTATGCAGTACTTGCTCGTCTGTATGACCCATTAGGCTACTTACTTCCATTCACAACACGTGCCAAAACCTTGGTGCAAGAGCTATGGAGAAAAGAGAGAGATTGGGACGACCCTTCCCTTCCACACAACCTCTTAGAGACATGGAAGTCCTGGGAAGAAGAACTTTGTTATCTTCCTCAAATTGCCATCCCACGTTGCTATACTTCTAAGGAAATGGATGTTTCTACCACAGTTAGAGACATTCATATTTTCTGTGACGCTTCGGAGCGAGCATATGGTGCTGTCGCATATTTGAGATCAGATGATCTTGAAGGTCACGTGGAACTAAGTTTCTTGTTAGCTCGCTCACGTGTTGCTCCTAAACGGAATCTAACAATACCCAGACTGGAGCTATGTGCAGCCCTCATAGGTGCACGCCTCTGTGAGCTTATACAAACAGAACTCACCTTACCAGTCAGGACCACCACCCTTTGGACTGACTCGACAACTGTACTTCACTGGCTTCAGTCAGATTCCTGCCGTTTCAAGGTATTCGTAGGAGCCAGAGTCTCAGAAATTCAAAACCTCACAAACAGTCAAGACTGGAGATACATCAATTCAGCCACAAATCCTGCTGATGATGTTACGAGAGGTAAATCCCTGAAAGAGTTCCTTAGCCCAAACAGGTGGACCAAGGGTCCCTTGTTTCTGCATGAACCTCCAAATAACTGGCCCACAGTTACAGATCTCCCTCCTGATGATGATCAGACTGAGTTAAAGAAATCCTACTTTTGTGGTATTGTCACTACCCCCTCCCATACATACACACCCTGCTTCAGAACCTATCAAGAACTATTGGATTTCACGGCTCGTTCACTCCCTAGCCAAACGGGTAACATTCCTTCTGCAGCTGATTATCTGACAGCAGAACAAGAAATCCTTCGTCAGGCACAACTGGACAGTTTTGGTGAAGATTTAGCCCGTTTACAGTCAGACAAACCCCTCTCATCCGACAGCCGTCTATTGTGTTTGTCCCCAGTGTTGTGCAGGAATTCTGGACTTATCCATGTAGGAGGCCGACTACGGCAAAGCCCGGACTTGGAATTGAATGTCATTCACCCAATAGTACTTGATCCTGCTCATCCAGTGACCAAACTGATCATACAAGATTATGATGACAAACTGCATCATGCTGGTTCAGAAAGACTTTTTGCTGAACTACGCCGGAAATTTTGGATTCTTAGAGGAAGGGAAGCAGTACGCAGGCATCAGTATAGCTGCGCTGCATGTCAGAAATGGAGAGCACAGCCCATCATTCCCAAAATGTCAGACTTGCCTGCTGCTCGTCTTAGGTTATTCAAACCACCTTTCTACTCCACAGGAATAGACTGCTTTGGACCATACGTGGTCAAGACGGTCGCAGATCGGAGAAAAGGTGGGAATAATATTCAAATGTCTCACGACTCGGTGTATACATCTTGACCTCCTAAACAGCATGGATACCGACTCCTTCCTCATGGCCCTCCAACGATTCATTTCTCAACGAGGAACACCCCTGGAAATTATATGTGATCAAGGAACTAACTTTAAAGGAGGAGATAAGGAACTACGGGCTGCCTTTGACAACCTTGCCCCGACTCTACAGCCGATGACTAAAAGAATCCATTTCAAATTCAATCCCCCGCATGCACCCCATTTCGGTGGAGCCTGGGAGAGGGAGATACGTTCTGTGAAGAATGCTCTGAAGAGAACCATTGGTGCACAAATGGTCACTGAAGAGGTCTTAAGAACAGTCCTAATTGAGATTGAAGGCATTCTTAACTCAAAACCCCTAGGCTATGTATCCTCAGACATTGCGGATATTGATCCCATAGCCCCAAACCTTCTCATTATGGGCCGACATGATTCGTCACTTCCATTGGTATCCTATTCTGATTCTGACCTCCTAGGTCGACGACGATGGCGACATGCACAAATATTGGCAGATCACTTCTGGCGGCACTTCATAAAAGACTATCTACCATCCCTCCAAAGAAGACACAAATGGCAGAAGAACCCAGATCTCACACTGAACTCTGTCGTAATGATCATGGATTCACGCCTTCCACGTGCCCTCTGGCCTGTAGGAAGAGTGACACGCCTCCTGAAAAGTCCAGATGACCGCATCAGAACCGTGGAAGTCTTAGCACAGGATAGAACCTATATCCGCCCTGTCTCCTGTCTGATTCCCCTGCCCCCGCTTCCTGACGAAGACTGATTCTGATCATAACATATTTCTCACTAGAAATATGGGGGCGGCTGTTGAAAAGACTCACCTTTTAGCATATCCCCGCACACCCACTCACTTCACCAGGTGCACCTTGTTTAGTTCTCTCACCTTTAATTGGGTGTGGTGCTTGTCCTTAATTGCACTCACCTGTCACACAGTATATAAGGACTGCATTCACTTTTGGCTCACTCTTTCTTCACTCCCACACGGGGCGGCAGCAGAGCATTGGCAGTCCATGTGTGTCTTTCCTTCTTTGCTTTATTGAATTGAGAATAAAAGGAGAACCCTGTGAATGATTAGATGACTGCTTATTCTCATTCTGATCGGATGAGCCCATGATGCTGATTATTTAAACCCTGAGCCTTCCTTCCTTCACAACTACCACTTAGACCAAAAAAGTGTTGTTTTCAGATTCTTTCTTATAAATCTGTAAATCACCTGCTCATTTTTATTACAATTAGTTTCACATAAATGTTAGTGTTTCCTTTATGGTCTTTTAATGCTTACACTACACTGTACACGTCTACATTAGAGACATTTCTGTTACCTATTTATGAGACTGGGCTGCTTTACTACAATTTGGAAATGGATGCAAAATCGTGCTATTGTTTGTTTTTTAATATGATTCAATTCAATTCAATAAAACTTTATTGATCCTGAAGGTTGACCCCGAGGGAAATTTGGGTTAAGGCCAACACTGGACGTGTCTGACTAAGCAAAGATTAATCTGATCCCATTTCTACCTGTCTCTACTGTTTCAACTGTAACTGTCAGGATATATATTTATTCCAGCTCACAGGACAAAGGAATGACTCAGACTTGTCAAATGTTCTTTGATTTGATACACAATTTGAAGTTCACAATTTTCTTACAAATAAAACTTTAATGACAAACATGAACAGCTGTGGTTATTTCTGAGACATGATTTTTTTTGAATGTGTTCATATTTAACAGTGTGCATCTGTATGCTGAAACTGTAATGGTGAACCTGAGGTGATGGTCAGCAGAAGGCAAACATATATAAATAGAAAACAATACTGAAGTAATGTCTTTACCCTGTGCAGCGTGTGGACGCTGTGCACACAATCACCTTAATCACTGTAGTAAACATGCACCGCTAGCTCACGTGACTGACTGTCTCCATGGTTACATCGTATATTGTTAGCTATGTAAACAGCTTCCAAAGATACCGCCATAGCTCTCTGCAGCTGTAACACTTTCATGCTTTGCAAATCATTTCACGTTTTTGATAGTTATGAAGACAGAATATGTTTTTAAAGTCATGCTAGGCTGTTGCTATGGTGGTTGCTGTGGACTAGGGTGGACCGCGCGTCCGATTCCTGTTATTAGCTGTCCGCCGTAGGAAGGCTGCGTTCCGTTTAGAAGTAGCGTCAGTCTGCCGTAACTCGAACTCAAACCCCGCTTTGTTCTTTAATTAAAGGGCTTTTACAGCCGTTCATGACACACACGCACACACATAAAACACTTTGCCTCACCATGAGAATGCAACTTTACTAAAACCTTTAAAGTATCTGAGATAGGATAGAAAAATGAAGTAACCAGAGATTTAATGGTGAAGACTCTGGGTTCTGTAGTTCACGTTTTACAGTCCTGAATGACTCTCTGCACATCCATATAATTTATTGAAGAGGAGTTTAAATGCACTTTAAATTTACACTGTTGCTGTTTAATTTTTTACATTGTTACTGTGTTATGTCATGAATAAGGTTTACCTACTGGGGGTTTGATGGATCAGCTGGACAATACAGTCAAAGACAGACTTCATCCATCATATGCAAGAATCCTAGTTATATTTTTGTTTTCACTCATATTTTAGAACCAAATATTGAAAACAATTCTGACAGACTGGATACCTGGTCAGGGTGTACATTACCTTTCACTCAAGCATCCCAGGACAGAGCCCTGCCCCACCATGAGCCTGGGTGGATACGTGGTTATAATATAAAATGACTGATACTGAATATGAATATTTCATGAAAATCAAATTATAATATGAATTCCTAGGTGTTTGTTATATCCAGCAAGAGATTACATATGTCTGAATTCCTAACCCTAACCCTAGCTCAACAGACCACAATGCCCTGGACTGTCAGTATTATTACATGCTGTGAACATAAGTAGCTTTGATCACAGTTTATGTTGTAAAAGAGAAGGAATATTAAAAAAAGATCGACATTGTGATATTATTTCTTCCAAACTGACCAGAAACATGCTTGTCAGACTCTCACAGCACAGGATCAGACTCACTGTGCATGACAGCTCAGGCCAGTAATGTTTGTTAGATTGTCAGTTGTTTAGTGCTTCTGTACAGTTAGGGTCACCATCTCTATTTCAGTATAATTAATATGCAGAAAACACTAAAAGCTGATTGTCTTCCAATATTCTAGCATAATTAAAAAACTTTGACTTTGTTAGTACATATTGTTACAGTCCTAATGCCAGTATGATTCTTCATAACTCCTGCTTTGAAATACTGAACTTTAAAATTGACCTGATGAAAGATAATTTACAGTCTGTCAGGATAATTCTGACTGTAAAATCACTGTATTAATCTGAATCCTTCTGAAATGTGCTGTGAATGAATGCTGATGCAACTCACTGTGGGAAAGCTGTTAATAAAATGAATCTGTGACACATGCAACACATTCACAGAGGAAGAGGACACAAAGGGAGGACACGCAGAGGCTGTGTTAAAGTCAGAAATCCAAATCTTTAGTCAAAAACAGGCAGCGGTTACAAACAGGAAGACAAGCAGTCCATCAAACAGTCTACAGGGTCAAACATGCAGAGAATTCAAACAACAGTAAAAAATAACTGGACACTGGAAAAACTTAAAGCAATGTGAGACGCAATTAAAGGAAGCAGCGCAGTATATTCACTGAATTACAAAATTACAAAAGAGAAAAACGACAATTTCTAAGGATTATTTTCTTAATTGCGGGTAGACTGTGGCTGGTAAAGATGGAAACATACAGAATGTAAACTGAGTTTGCTGAACTTTGTTAGTAACAAATGAGGTAAAAAAAAACAAAACAGACAAAACACAGAAAGAGGCTCTCAGTATTCATTAATAAATAGAAAGCATCTAAACATTCTGATTTTTACAGTTTTAGTTCCGCTCGCTGTCATCATTAAAATCATCATGATCAATGGCGAGGTCATGAGGTGGGCGGGGCCGTCTCTGGTGATGTCACCATGAAGGAACAGCGTCTGGCACGTGTTGGTGAAACATCCCAGTACACTGGTGTAGTTTCCTCTCCAGCTGTTGGACATTTGACACTTCAACATTAAGGGGAAGAAGAAGAAACAGTGTTAGGTCAGGTGACCACATGGTTTCTAAAATAACTGACAGGAAGTAACCAGGCTGTTAGAAATGGATATCATGTTTTTAAAGTTACTGTAGTTAGGTAACTCTACTTACCAAAAGCAGAGCTGCTGAATGTTGCAGGAACTGATCATGTGTGGTGATCATTCAGTGCTGCTCCGGCAGGTTAGACAGTCTAATAGTGATATCCTGCCCATCTGAGAGTTTGAAAACATACATGCAAAGATTTAATTGTATTACAGTCAAAGTTGGATGTTTGTTTTTGTCCTTTAAAAATGTTTGTGTATTTGAAAGCACTAACATTTAAGGATGACTCTGATCGTCTCTCTCTAAGAGTGTCTCCTTTAAAGGGGAGACAAGTGTATCCACTGATCAACAAGTCAAGGTGGTGAGATGGACTCGTGCTCTTGGTGACTCTGCTAGTTCTTCTGAGGAAACACCACCGTCTCTCCACACCGTCACCATCTGTGAGCACAAACTGCCGCTCTGCTCTGTCAGCATGTAGGAAATCACATATCACACACACAAGGGTGAAGAAACATTAGAGCTCAACTTTGGATACTTTAGATCAAAACTAGCTCTTAGTTTCAGCAATCAGACAAACAATGATACCAAACTGATTCTGTATGAATACAATATGGTATTTTCAATACAGGTGTCAAATTAATGTATAAAAACTAATACAGATATATGTATATATATTTTTGATAAATTAGTTTGCTAAATTACAATATATTTTTATTTATTTTTGATTTAACAATTGCAACTGAAAGAAATTAAATATTGAACAAAAATATATTGTCACATTTTGTCACAAAATATATTGTCACATTCAAGTACATTGATTGATAAAAAAAAAACAAAAAAAACAAAAAAAACCCAACCCTAATTTCCCTTGGGATTAATAAAGTACATTGATTGATTGATTGATTGATTCTGCATTCTCAAATACAAATTTCACAAAGTAAATTTTTGATTAACAGAAAAAATATGAATTACAAAAAATAATTGTATATTATTAAAATATTATGCAACCGTGACCAAAGTCAGAATCATCATTACAGTACTGTGGACTTAATGCTTGCCTAATAGTGATAAACTTCAGGGGAGATCATGATGACAGAAAACTATAAACAACACTCTGAAGTCTGAAGCTGCTTTTCTTGTTTCTGTGACCTCAGCACGCTAACAGACCTGAAGTTGCTACAGATTTTAAAAAATGATAATTACAGGGAAGAAACTTCTCTTTTTCATCCGTTTAATCAAACATTTGATGCCTCAGCTGTCTCAGTCCTAAAGCATTCTGCAACTACAACTAACCTGAGGCGGCTTGGATTTGGCTGCAGGTGCCCCTGTACATCCTTCTCAGCAGCACACATGTGGGTACCATTTAATCACACTTCGTCCTGAGCTTTGCTTCATCACAAGACTAAAGGTGGCATCCCGTGTCACAGTCTTATCATCATCCAACTGGAGAAGAAACATTTACAGGTCTCCTGGTTTTGTTTTCTGATCCTGCAAAAAGACTGAGGACAACAAAGCCCAGAGAACATGAGATACACAACATCCAACATTCAGACTCAACAGCCTCCATAAATGAAGAGCACCAGGTTGGTCCAGTTATACTAGATATAAGCATAATTCACATTACTGTGTATGAATAATAATCAAGAGACAAACTTTGAAGATGCAGAGCATGATGTCCCATCATCAGACTGTAAACAAATATCCACCAGGCTTCTTTGTTGGCAGAGGTGAAGATTCTCCCATCAGGGATCAGTAGAGTGTATTAACCTGTGGTATAAGCAGCAGTCACTGAAATATTACTGTTTCAGATAAGAAATCTAGCACATAAAAGTCAGGGTGGGAGGGATCTCTGCAAACTGACTTACCTCTCTGTTCCTCCAGCTTCAACAAAAATCTGACTCTCCAGTCACAGACAAACAAAAAACTCCAGCTGGGAGATAGAAAACGCTGCCTGGGTCTTGCTGGATGTTGCTGTGAGTCCACACATTAGCAGAGTGCTGCTTGGTCCCACTGACCCATGTGGACAGTGACTGTGGAGAACTGTTCTGGAAAACAGAAAAGAGAAGTAAAATGACAAAAAGTCAAACAGGATTTCCACAAAGACTCTCTTAGAATCAGCAATCAGAAAATCATTGGTTCATATTACAATTAAATATGACCAGGCTCCTTAAATGTAAGCAGTTAAGATCTGATTTGATTTACATCCTTCACACAGCACATTTGTCTAGGCTGACAGGTAAACATAGAATTAATCTCAGGTAGCATGACTCAGAGTAGAGATTCAGTAAGAAAGATTGCCAGCTCTAATATTATTACCACACAATCCAAGGACACACCAACAGCTCAGATTTCTAGAAGTATTTAAACAAATGTCAGTCTATCCATTCATTTTCTTCTGAATATTCAATTCAGGTTCACAGTGGGAGGGTGGGGGGGCGTTGTGGAATTTTGTAAATAAAATCTGCTGTGATCAAGCTATTTATTACTGCGCGCAGGAGAGCCAACACACATCAAACATCTAAGTTCACAGTCATGTCAGCTCTGCCACAGAAGTGGTGCTCACACTCCTCTTTGCATTCCAAGAAAGAGGGAGGAAGTTACAAACTGATCATACCACACTTCACGCGCCTCGCTATGAAACCTAACGGATCAATGGTTATGCTGTTTGTGCCCTTGGCCTTATCAGCACCTGTAAAGGGAGTTGTTTTCTCAAACTGCTGATGCTGAAGTAAGTTCATCTAGTTTTAGAAACTTTCACTGAACAGTCTATAACAGTGTCACAACTAAGCATATGCATAATAGAAAATTTCTATTACAGGAGCCAGAGCCTGTCCCAGTAGTCATAGGTAGAGCAAACCTGGACAGGTACCAGTCTGTCAGAGGACTAACAGAGAGACAGACATCAGAGTAACACATCTATTTAAAATTAATGTAAGCTTGCTGCAGCTGTATGTATGAACATGTGTTTCTGTGCTCACAGTCCACCTCTCAGGAACCTGCAGTTCATTTTAAGTCTACTTTAAACAGACCTCACAAAAGGCTGATGTGGCTGGATCAGTAGTCTGATTTAAGTACGATACCTTTGGCCAGGGATTAATCTGGTACATCGCTTCACTGCAGTCTTACATATTATCCCAACACCTGAATAAAAAATACTGATATTTACATATAACACATTCAGCTGATGCAGCCTGACTCAATCTGATTCCAGATGTTCAGCACACACAGAGACACAGAGGGACTGTTTAAAGTTTAGTGTTAACCTGAGTCACTGATCATTTACAGTATTACAGAGTCTGGCAGTCTTTGCATGATGTCCACGTCACTGTAAGTTTCTAGCTGACTCTCAGGTGTGACAGGTGTGCCAGCAGGAAAGAGTAATAATAACCTGCATCCTGAGGTTTGTCATGCAGGATCAAAGGAGCCAGGCTTTGTTCACACAGCTAGGATTGTATTTTACACTGACCCTGGGTCAGTATAAGTATCATACAGTTTAAACGAAGCACTGAAACTTGCACATATTTATTACAGATGCATTGAAGCTAATCGGCATATTTACTGTCAATCTGTGGCTGCGATTAATCACTTTACTGGAAACTTTATTAACTAGTAACTTTATCAGTCATGACAGAAGCTAATATTTCTGTGCTAACATCGTTTAAACAGTAACAGGTTTACTACAATATAAGCTAACGTTTACACCGTAACTTTAAGCTAGCACCATAAAGACGGTAAAACACGTAATAATATCTACAAATGCATCTTAAAGCTGTTATATTAGCTTTTCGCTGTATTACTAACATAAGCACATTAACATTATTGACACTCGCTGAATTTTAATAGTCATTCTATAAATGCTGTCCGTTTAAATGGTCTTACCTGTAACACTGCTGTATCCACCGGATTCCAGCCAGAGTGGATTCTGGAGTCTTCCCACGCTCCTGTTAGTGATCCTCCATCTGGATGGATGAGAACAAGCTTCTGAACAATCTAGCAGGTGGATGGCCCATATCTATGGGACTGATTTCTGCTAATAACGCCCATTGTATGGACTGATAACAGCGAAGCGGGTGAATAAAGTCACCCAGTCGCTAGCTGTGCCATTACCCAGCATACACCTCCCTCCATAAATGCAAAAGTAATGGCCTATAATTAATTTATCTGCTGTATCTGCTGTTTCTCAGGTAGTTGCTTACATTATATAATATATTGTGTTCAGTATACGTCACTACAATGTGATTTCGGAAATATATAAATATACGAACAACAGACTCTTGCGCGGAAATCTCTTTTCGTCGATAAACAACGATTAGGGAGCAGCATAGTATTCAATAGGAGGACCCTGCACGTCAATTCTCGACGCGAGGGGGGTACCCTGCGCGTCCATAAGTGAAGCAGAGGGAGCCTGACCATGCGTCACACATTTGACAAGTTGGGAGTGAGAACGTGTTGGTTTATTTATCCTGCCAGAGGAACACTGCCGCTAGCTAACTGCTCAGCGCGGCAACAAACAGCAACAACAACACACAAAAAAAGGCACTCTCTCTCCCGGAAACACACAGTCACGGAGAGCGCATCACCTGTAACCATGGCAACATAAACAAAACATAACTGTAGAACAGAACCCAGCCCTGACCCGCTACATAGCCCCCACCTAAGGGGTCAGTCGTCCCCGACAACCCCGTTACCCCACACAAAGTCCTGCAAATGTCCAGGTGCCCTCTTCTGGCGCACCGGCCGGTCTCGACAGGCGGGGGAAAAGTCACTTGGGTCAGAACACGGAGTGCCACCAGCATCGCCTGCCCCGGCGTCTGCCGGAGCAATCGGTCGGTACGGTGAGAGCCTGTCCTGGTGCAACACCACCATGCGCCCCGGGTCTGGCATGCGGATGCGGTACACCACTTCTGTTAACCGCTCCACGACCTCCGCCGGTCCTTGCCAGTGGCTGCACAGTTTGGGCGACACTCCTCTCTTGCGAACCCAAACCTTGTCTCCAGGCACGAAAACCCCCCCTCGGCACTTGGTGTCGTAGGCTCTTTTCTGTCGTACTCCGGCGCTGGCCTGGGCCTGGCGGGTGTAGTCATGAACCACCTGCAGCCGCTCCCTCAGCCTCCTGTAGTAGTCCATCTCTGGCCCACCGTCAATCTCCGGCTCGGTGGGGGGGACCCGAACAACAGATCCACAGGCGTCCGGAGCTCCCGTCCAAACATCAAAGCGGCAGGTGTGCACTGGCTGGACTCCTGAACCGCAGTCCGATACGACCAAAGGACCAGGGGCAGATGTCGGTCCCAATCCCGCTGGTGGCGGCTGGTGAGAATGGCGAGCTGGGTGGCCAGCGTACGGTTAAAGCGCTCGACCAAGCCGTCGCTTTGCGGGTGAAGCGGTGTGGTTCTCGTCTTCTCCACCCCCAGCCGCCGACAGATCTCCCCAAACACCTTCTATTCGAAGTTACGCCCCTGGTCACTGTGGAGCTCAGCCGGGACCCCAAAACGGGTGAACATCTCCTCCACCAGCTTCTCCGCCGTCGTCAATGCACTCTGGTCCGGCACCGCGTAGGCCTCGGGCCACTTTGTGAAATAGTCCATAGCCACCAACACATACCAGTTCCCTGACTCTGTAACGGGGAAAGGCCCTAGGACGTCCACCCCCACTCTTTCCATTGGGGCCCCCACCAGGTACTGCTGAAGTGGGGCAGTGGAGCGTTGAGTTGGGCCTTTCTGTGCCGTGCAGGTGTCACAGCAGTGCACATGAAGTTCCACATCCCGTCGACAGCCAGGCCAGTAGAACCGTCCCCTGAGGCGGCGGAGAGTTTTGGCGTTCCCATAGTGTCCTGCCCCCACCGAGCCGTGGACCAGCTCAAGCACCTGCGACCGAGGCACCAACAGCTGCAGGAGATCTCTGCCCTGACCGGGGGCCCGCCATCTCCGGTACAGGAGGCCGTCGTGGGTCTCCAGATTGTTGTGCTGGGAGTAGTAGGCCTTCACCTCGGGCTCCTGTCCCGACACCCCCGTCCAGTCGGGGCATTGCGCCGCCTCCAGCCAGGCCCCCACCTTAGCCAACGTTGCGTTGGCCTCCTGCTCTCGCTTCAGCTGCTGCGTGGTCATTGGGAGCCATCCCCCTCCGCTGGCTGTGGCCTGAGCAGTAGCCACCCCCAGCGCCTCCTGGGCCCGCTCCTCCTGTCGCAGACAGTAGCGGCACTCGGCGGCCATGCAGGGCCGTCTGGAGAGGGCATCAGCGTTGCCATGCTGTCGACCTGCCCGATGCTGGATCTCGAAGTCGTAGCCCTGAAGGACCTCCAGCCAGCGTGCCACCTGACCTTCTGGGTGTTTGAAGTTCAGGAGCCAAGTCAAAGATGCGTGGTCAGTGCGCAGGAGGAACCGGCAGCCGTGCAGGTATGGCCGGAAGTGCCACACCGCTAGCACTACGGCCAGCAGCTCCCGCCGGGTCACACAGTAGTTCCTCTCGGCTTGCCCCAGAGCACGGCTGAAGTATGCCACCACTCGTTCTCCGGCCTCGTCCTGCTGGGAAAGGACCGCCCCAACTCCTACATTGCTAGCGTCAGTGTCCACAATGGAAGGTTGCCGGGCATCGGGGTAGGCCGGGACTGGGGCTCTGGTGAGGGCCTCCTTCAGCTGTGCAAAAGCCGCAGCACAGGCATCACCCCAGCCAAACGGCTGGCCCTTGTCAGTCAAGCGGTGGAGGGGGCTGGCTGTCGTCGCGAACCCCTTGATGAACCGACAGTAGTAGGAGGCTAGGCCCAGGAAGCTCCGCAGTTCTTTGACGTTCGAGGGAGTCGGCCAGTCCCGGATTGCAGCCACCTTTGCGGGATCGGTGGCGATACCTTGAGCGCTGATCACATGGCCTAAGAATGTAGTCTCTCTCGCCAACAGCAGGCACTTCGCAGGGTTGAGCCGCAGCCCAGCTCGACGGATGGCACCGAAGACCTCGCTCAGGTGGGACAGGGCACTGTCAAAATCGCCACCGTGTACCAACAGGTCATCCAGGTACACCACACAGCGGCTACGAGGGATGTCCACGAGCACCCTCTCCATCAGCCTCTCAAACGTCGCTGGCACATTGCAGAGCCCAAATGGCATGACCCTGAACTGCCACAGCCCCTGCCCAATGGTGAATGCAGTCTTAGGCCTTGCTTCGGGGGCTAGCTCCACCTGTCAGTAACCGCTGCGTAGGTCAAGGGAGCTGAAATCTGCTGAGCGGCAGCTGCCCGACGCCTGCCTCGTCTGGCTCTGGTCCCCTCTGCTCCCTGCTTTTGACCACACTGGAGGGCGAGAGTTTCTGTGCCAAGAGTGATAGCCCGCTTCGCTGTGTCGACGCAGGCCCCCCAGCGGGTCAGCAGATCAAGGCCGATGATGCACTGGTCTTGAATGTCAGCAAGCCAGAAGTCGTGTACCAGCTCCAGATCCTTCACTCGGATCTACAACGGTTTCTTCCCCCGCATATCAGTTCTCTCCCCCATCACTGTCATCAGTTGGGTGTCGGTGGGCGACCAACCCTTCACCAATGACCTGGACGTTCCAGGGAGCACGCCAGGTCGTATTAGGGAAATGGTAGACCCCGTGTCCACCAGGGCCTGGCATGGCTGGTCCTCAACACAGCAGCTCAGGTAGAGTCCCTTGAGGTGCCCAACCCGGCCCACCACCGTGCATCGTCCTTGGAGGGGGACAGGAAGCTGGGGCGGTGGTCCCCTCGCTACACCGTTCCCACCCCGTTTCCCTGAGGCTGCGTAGTTCTGGCCGTCAGGGCAGGTGCTGGGCAGTCACGCGCCCCGTGGCCAGGCTCATCACACCGATAACAGCGGTCGGTCGGTCGACGAGGACGCCTCCGGGGCACTGAGGGCTGCAGCTGGCATATCTCCGCGACCTCCCCCTCCCCGTCGCAGTCTGCGGCTCTGATTTGGGGGCAGTTTGGGGGGGGGCACCTGCTGGTTAGGTGGCGAGGTGAGCACCAGCTCGGCCCTTTCGGCCTCAAGGAGCGCCTCACGGAGAGTTTGAGGCATGGCCAGGCGGACGTGTTGGCGTAGTCGCTCTGGGAAAAGTCCTCGCAGGAAAGTGTTAGGGTTCAATGTTGAGAGAGGAATCCATAAATAACCACAGATCCGGTCCAGTGTGCAATTAGACGACATTTTAATGAATTACACATGTGTGAGTTCAACAACCCAATCAGTATTGAACTGCTTTACCATATTCAAACAACGGTTTTATAGGGTTAAGATAGTACAGCCCCCTTTTCTGTTGCTAGGCAGATTTAAACAAAGCATACGTCACTCCAAAACCACAATGACTCTTAACATAGTCTAAAACAGAACATCTTCTTCGGGTCAACGCCAGGCGCTTCCTGTCAGCTGTCTTCGCTGTCGCTTATCTCCCGGGACATCTGGTCCATGTTCTGCACAAAATGTCACTCATGCACAACTTTGCAGTCATAAACTCTTACCTACTAAATGAGTCTATCTGTGTGTGCGTACACGTGCGAGGGCGCGTGCATGCTGTGTACTGCGTACGTGTCGTGACCTCTCTATTTGTGTCTGTATGTGTGTGTATGTCTCGTCTGTCTGTGCGTGCACAGAGTGTGCATCTGCTCTCTGAACAGTTTCACTTCTGCAAAAGCATGGCTTGCAGACGCATTTCCTGTCAGCCTGCAGTCAGCTTCTCACCCACTGAAGACTTCAGTATAAGAATACAAAAACATTCAAAAACCTTTAAATTATAAATTCAACTCCACAATTTGAAGTGGTTATACTGAACCTGTAATAAAGACTAATATGATACCAATATATTTGAACATCTGAATGCATCTAAATACAACATCACTATTAACATGAAATGGTAATGATGATTATAAAAATAGCAGCAAATAATAGCAGTAAAATATTTCTATTCTCAATAAAAGCATGCAGGCTAAGCTCCTCACGGGCTGCTGCTGGGAACTCTGGGTAGCCACGACGAGCATACAGCAACACATCCACTGCAAAGATGCCCAGGCTCTCCCCCGGCCTACGGCTCCGGTTGGTCAGCTGCTCCCTGCTCTGATCAGTGGAGTGCCGCTGCCCAAATTGCCTCTCGAGTGCTATGGTGAGGGCCTGGAGCTCATGCTGCTCTGGCGGAGCTAAGTCAAGGAGTACCTGCAGTGCATCTCCTTCCAATGCTAGCGCTAGGTGTGTAGCAGCCTCTTCGTCGCTCCAGCCATTATGCCTCGCGGCTAGCCGTACTTGTGAGAGGTAGGGCTCTAGCGGGGTTAGCCCGTTGTATTTCGGTACCTTAGCAGGCGTTGCAGGCATCACTGCTCGCTGTTGGGGGCCCGGTGTGTCGGTCGACAGAGGCAGCCCATGAAGCATTGCCCTAGCGTCTGTCGTGACGGGCCGCCGCCGCGGTGCGCTCGCGCCGTCGGGACCCGTCGGGGGACTTACATGGCCGCTCGCTTCCTCTCCCTTCAATCGCCAGCTTCCCAAGCAGCGGGTGCTCTCCTTGACAGCTTGCTCCAACCTCCGAATGTCTCTCTCCATTACGGCGAGGGTGAGCAATCCCACTTCTGACACTAATGTGGCGAGCTCAGACAATGAGGAGACAGAGGTTTCGTTCGGTCTTGCTTTTCGCCGTATCAGCCAGGAAGCACAGCCATTTATTTATCCTGCCAGAGGAACACTGCCGCTAGCTAACTGCTCAGCGCGGCAACAAACAGCAACAACAACACACAAAAAAAAGGCGCTCTCTCTCGGAAACACACAGTCACGGAGAGTGTGTCACCTGTAACCAAGGCAACATAAACAAAACATAACTGTAGAACAGAACCCAGCCCTGACCCGCTACAATATTGTTGCCTATTGCCTAAATAGCTTTTAAACTAGTCCAAAACCACTTCCCTAAACCCATACCTTTCCATTTTTTTTTTAATAGAATTTCACGATTAACAGTATCAAACGCCTTCTTTAGATCTAAGAAAGCGTGCGTACCTCTTATTATCCAGACATTCTGTTATCTCTTCCATTAAGTCTATCAGTGCCAAAGTTGTTGATCTGTTGTTTCTGAATCCATATTGACCATCTGTCAGTAATTCATGTTTTTCCACAAAACTTTTTATGAAAAGTTTTTTCCAGTATCTTAGAGAACTGGGAGAGTATTGACATTGGTCTCTAATTTGTAAAATGATACTTTTCACCTGTTTTGTAAATTGGAATAACTTTAGCAACTTTAATTTTTTGTGGAAATACCTTTTTGAAAACACAAGTTGAATATATATTTTAATGGTTTTACTATACCATCAATAACTTTCTTTACTCTTACCATATCAATATCATTCCAATCTCTACTGGGGGTTTTTTAAGTCCTCTAACTATGTCATAAATCTCTTTCTCTTCCAATGCTCTTAAAAGCATTGAGCTTCTATTCCTTTAAATATCTTCACCCGTGTCCCTTTCTATTCCATCAACCTTTATTTCCTCTGCCAGTTTTGGCCCTATATTTATGAAGAATTCATTAAAACCATTTACTACGTCATTCATTTTGTTAATGCTTCTTGTCCCTTCTATAAAGTACCCCGGATAATCATCTTTCTTTGATTCATTTTTGATTATACTGTTTAATACATTCCATATACCTCTTGTGTTATCTTTATTCTGTTCTAACCTTTTATTAAAATATTCTCTTTTACAGGTTCTCATTATATTTGT
Source organism: Oreochromis aureus (assembly GCF_013358895.1). Taxonomy (NCBI): domain Eukaryota; kingdom Metazoa; phylum Chordata; class Actinopteri; order Cichliformes; family Cichlidae; genus Oreochromis; species Oreochromis aureus. The sequence goes on from NW_024108898.1 coordinate 77,872, forward strand.
TAATTTATTTTTATAGGTTTTATACCTTCTTTCAGTTTGTATGTTTCTCTTTTTTATGAATTCTTGATACAGGATATTCCTTTTTTTGCTGGCATTTTGTAGTCCTTTAGTCATCCATGGTCTTCCGGCATAGTTGTGTTTCCTATTAATTTCAATTACTGGACAGTTTTTCTTAAGGAATGAGTTAAATGTTCTTAAAAATGCTTCATAAGCTTTATTAACTTCTTTTTGTTCATATACAATATTCCAATCATGCTGTAAGAGTTAATTTCTAAGACAGTTTAATGTCTCCTCTGTTCTTATTCTTTTGTAAATAATCTTGTGTCCATCGCTGTTGACCTTATAATGACCCACTTTCTATATTTTCTTCCATTATATTGTATATAGCATTTGTATTCTATTTTTATCTTATTGTATATTTTATTCTATTTTATTCTACTGTATATAGTATTTTATTTTATTCTATTCTGTACAGTTGTGTACTGTACTTATTCTTATTTTATTTTATTCTAATTTTTGCTTCATAACTTTTGCACTGTCCACTTCCTGCTGTGACAAAACAAATTTCCCACGTGTGGGACTAATAAAGGTTATCTTATCTTATCTTATCTTATCTTAAATATATTATCTAATACAGTTGCGCAGTGAGACATTATTCTAGTCGGTCTTGTTATCAGTGGAAATAAACCCATGCTATACATGGAATCAGTAAATTCTTCTGTACTCTTATTGTAATTTAGATTCAACAAGTCAATATTAAAGTCCCCACAAATAAACATTCCTTTCTGATTGAGATTTGTAAATAGGTTCTCCATACTATCCTTAAATATCTCGATCTTTGGTCCTGGTGTTCTGTATATACACAACTGACAATTAGGTTTTTCCTTTTTTTCCATATTTATTTCCACTGTTAAACATCCCATCACTCCATCAATAACAGTCGTCATTCTTCCCACTCTTTTGTACTTCAGGTTTTTATCAATGTAAAGTGCCACCCCACCTCCTTTTTTTTGATCCTGTCTAAATGAAGGAATTCATATCCATTTATTTCAAAGTCTTCTTCTTTTTCAGGAGTTATCCAGGTCTCCGATATGGCTATTACCTTGAATGGCTGTTTATAGTGTGTTATATATTCTTTGATGTATTGAAATATTGCATATTGTCACGATGAGTTGTGTGACTGTCAGTGGCTGGACCCACGTGCAGGACTCGGAGACAAAACATTAACTTAAACGGCAGCTTTATTTGCTGGTGAGACACACTTGGCAATACATAAACAACAACTTAAACTAATTACACTGGAGATGCAAATGACTGGAGGAGAGCACAGCTGGGACTCATCAGACATGACAAGACAAGGAGAGGCAAAACTTAACACATTGGCATAGTACACAGACTTTCAAAGTAAAACAGGGAACTGAACAGATGTGGACTAAACTAGGGGATACAGTGACAGAGAACAAGAGACACAGTGACAGAAATGACTGTATACTAACAGAAGTAACACAGAACCACGACCTAAGAAGGAGAACACAAGAAATGCCAAGGACCTAGGGAGTTAGGAATACTAGCAACAAAAATCAAACCCAAGAGAATCAAAGATCAAATCAAAGATAACTAATACAAACAGAAAAACACTGAGTCCACAGATTCCGGACTGTGTCACATATAGGCTTCTACTATTAAAGTGAACAATTGTTATACCATTTTCTACCTTTATTTTCTTTTCAAATTGGTCATTTGTATAATAATTGCATTCATTTATCTTATTTTTAAAGAAATTACAATCAGGATCTACATTCCTGTCATACACCAATGTCCTATTGTCAATATCTATCTAAGTTGTTACTTGAAAACTGTCAGGCATCCAAGTTGGTTGTGCAACTTAGACAAGTACCATCATATTTAGCACTACTTTGCATTCTGATTTATCAGTTATATTTTTCTAGTTCCGTCATCTCTCTTATGACTAGAACTTTTGCCTGTTCTGGTGTTCCATTTAACTTAATGAATGTTTTACAATCTGATGTCCAGGTTGATTGTATTTTCTTCTGTGCTCTTAGTATTCTTGCTTGTCTTGCAATGTCTGCATTTTTCTTGATTAGATGTTTGTTTAAATAAACATTTGTTCCTTTCAGCTTTCTTCCTTGCTTGAGCAGTTCTTTTTTCTGTTTGCTATTAACAAAACGTATGATAACGGCAGGTATTTGATTTTTGTTTTTCCTTGGAAGAGGATGGCATCCCTCAATATCTTTACTGTCCATTTCTATACCCTTGCTTTTGAAAAAGCCCATTACCTGCTCTTCCAAGAAGTGTAGCTCTTGCTCAGGTGGCTCCCCTCTCTCTGACGCTGCTACCCGTGCATATGTCTGATGCTTAGTTTCCAGTCCAGTCAGTATCACATCATTTACTCTTGAATATTGTTCCAGATCTGACAGCCTTCCTTCCAGCATAGCAATCTTCTTGTCTTTTTCCTCGCTCTGCCTTCTTAGTTCTTTAATGTCTTCCATTAAATTAAGTATCAGTTTTTGTTCTTTAGAAATAGTTGTTATTTCTTCTGACATAAAGTTTAGGGATTTCTTTATGTCCTCCAGTTCCTCCTTGTTGACGTTGCTCCTCTTAGGCGGTATCTTGTTGGTGTTAAGGCCTATTAGTTGAGAAGCACCCTTGTGGCTTGCCTAAGCTGGGCCTGTCCTGGTAGTTTGGCTGTTGGTGGTGCGTTGCCCAGCCTGCCTCTGAGCTTTGTTTGGTGGTTGAGCTTGGTAGGGTTAGGCGATTATCGTCACTGGCTGGTGCCTGTGGCTGACGTGTTCTGACAGGTAGCCTCACCTGTTGATGGTGAAACCTGGCGTGTCCTGGCAGCTAGCCTCTCCTGCTGGTGGTGAAGCCGGGCTTGGCCTGACAACTAGCCTCTCTGGCTGGAGATGGAGCTCGGCCTGGCCTGGCAGCTAGCCGCTCTGGCTGGTGGTGGAGCTCGGCCTGGCAGCTAGCCAGGCCAGGTTGAAGTTCATATTGTGTTTTAATCACAAATTTAAGTAAACATAACATGACATAATGTATACTAAAAATAACAATAAATATTTCAGTAACTGTCCAATAAACATATAAAAAACCTGAATCATATCTGTTTAAATACTGTAAGTATCCTTAAAAAAAAAAAAAAAAAAAAAAAACAGGGAAAAGCCCAGCAAAATATATACACAAAGTAATTACAGTATCCAAATCCTTTCAATCTTCTTTACTGGAGCTGATCTAAAACCAGCCTTCAGACTGTCAAGAGCAAGCATTAACATGCTTGTGCAAATGCTCCCAGGAAAAACAACACGGCTGGAACCACGAAATTGAGGTGCTAGTGACTATTTACTGGCTGGCCTGTGGAGCTTCATAGCAGTGACAGCAGACATCTTTAGCATGCCGGTGGCAACAGTGTGCAGGATTGTCCACAATGTCATAGAGGAAATGATGAAAATTCTGCATTGTGTCATTCATTTCCCAAAGGCAGAAGAGATGCAGGAGGTTGGGGCAGGCTTTGCACACCTTGCTGGCAATGAGGTATTCCGTTGCACAGCTGGTGCAATTGATGGACGCCACATCTGCATTCTTCCACCTGGGGAACCACACAAGAGGTCATACATCAATAGGAAACTGTTTCCCTCTATCGTGATGCAGAGCATCTGTGACTCCAGAGGTGCGTTCCTAGATGTGTGCGAAGGTCCCCAATGTACAAAAAGGCCCTATATCCCCCAGCAGGCTACCTCCTCTTGGTAGATGGAGGATACCCTTGCCTTAAGCACCCAGTGGGAATAATGACCCTATATCGCCAGCCTGTGTCAAGTAAGAAAATAATTCCCCTTTTCTTTATACCTACAAACACATGTAGTGCTACAACTGTTACTGTGACGCATGCAGAGCTTTAAGAAAACAAATGCAATATTATAATTCTACCTATTACACTAATTGAAAGTTTACTTAGTATTGTCTTTCTTTTAAAGCTCAAGTTGAAGAAAGGTTCAACTGGCACCATGCCAAGGCCAGAAACATCATAGAGCGTACCTTTGGCATCCTCAAAACATGCTGGCGCTCCATTTTCTTGCGAGCCCTTGAGATCCGGCCTCTGTTTGCTCCCAAAGTTGTGGGAGCTTGCAGCATCCTCCACATCATCTGTGTGGCAACAGATGACGTCTGCCAAGAAGAAGGAGACGAGGAGGAGGCGGCACAAGCAGGACCAGAAGCCGAAACAGAAGGCACAGGTGTGGACAGGGAGCTTTCAGGAGCTTGTATCCGAGCCAGGCTTGCTGCACGAGTGTCTGCTCCTGAACAGCTGCCTGCATGTCTGTTTGAACCTGACTACATCTAGGTAAAGGTTTCATTTGTAAGATGTAGTCATGCTCAAACAGATATGTAGGCAGCTAAGGCCAAAAGAAAAAACCTCCTGTTGGTTAAAAAAGAAAAAATAAATTAAAATCATATTTTTTTCCAAATTAGTGTTAATTAGTTAAGTTAATTAGTTAAAATACATCTTTATTTGTTCAGCTTGTAAATAGTGTACATTAGTGTTCTTTTTGTATATTATATGTTTGCTTGTGTGCTCACGGTTGTATAGGTTGAATTCAATGTTAAAAGTTATTGTAACTGTTACACTTGTTTAAACGATGTTTTACTTTGACTAAAGAGATTCTCTGTTATTTGTTATTTGTTATCTGTTATTTATTTATTTAAAATTTTTTGACAGGTTTTTCAAACAGTGATAGATATCGGTCTGCCCTTTCAGTAGCTGGTCTCTCCTCTCTTCCTCTCTTTCCACCTGGTCTTTTAGAAACTGAAGTACAGCCTGGCTGTCCCTGGGCCTCTTTCTCTGTCTCTTCCTCGACACTTGGTAGAAGGGGACGAGGCCGGATGTGCAGTGGATGTGAGGTTTACTGCAACTACCAAGGGTGGACTTATTGAGTGCTGCCCCTGGAGCACAGCATCCATCATTTTGTACCACTGCCAGGTGGCGGCAGTCGGGCTACCTTCCTCTACTCCCATGCCTGTGGGGGGGTCCCTAAGCTCCTGAAAATATGTATTAATTGCTGTATTGCTATATTATAACAGATACAATTACTCTATTATTAAATGGCAAAGTACATTTAATTACCAAAAAACAAAGAAAAATCATTACCTTGTATTTGGCCTTTAGATTGTTCCATTTCTTTTGTGCTTGCTTATCTGTTATGGCCAGGCCTGAAGAGCTAACAAATAGTCAGTCTACCTGGTTAAGAACCACTGCTTTAGAGATAGCGGAAATTTCCAAACAAAATGCCAAACCTCTTGTGCTCGCTATTTGGTGGGCAAGGCTCCTCCGAAAATAGCATAGGAATTTTTTAATTAGGGTCTGTACTGTTAAATTGACTACATATTCAAAGTTTAAATAACTATATTCTAGCATAAAAATGCATTGAAAATGCACTGCATATTACAACAATAGTAGTATTTAACTTACAATTATGCGTCTTCTCCTCGGCCATTTTCAGGTCTTGCGAAATGCATTCTGGGATATTGAGCTGTACCAAGTCCACAAAAGTCACCACCGATGCCTGCTCGATAAAACGAGCGGAGCGAGAACACATCGGGGACTTTTTCGTGTTCTCGGCTTGATGCTTACTTTGAATTGGTACAGTACTTGGTCTCTGACTGATGACATATCACGAGTACACGAGAACGCAAGTACGCACAAGTACGCATATTGGCTGTATCCCAATTCAGGGTCTGCAGCCTTAAAGGCTGCATTTTAAGGCCGATTACGTCACAGCGACGCGCCGAGGGCTGTCCCAATTCAAAGGCTGCTTGAAATGCTGCCCTCAAATGCGTCCTTTATTTCCCTGAATTTTAAGGACGTGGTGGTGCACACTTCGTGGCCCAACATATCCCACAATTCATAGCGCGGCAGTCGGTGTGGATAATTTTGTCGCAGACAGCAGAAGCAGAGCGGGCGAAGAGTAAACTGTTAAAAATAAGTACTGAATAATATGTCACTCATTTATGTGCAAATGTTGAATAATGGAGAACATTAAAACATTACTGTTGGCCACATGTCGGCAAAGTTATGTGACATTAGTGATGTTTGTACTTTCAGCGTTTACTTGGTTTTAAAGCCTCTACTTAAATATATATATATATATATATATATATATATATAAGTCTGGATTGATTACAAGAAGGCCTATGACTCAATGCCCCACAGCTGGATACTGGAATGCCTGGAACTGTACAAGATCAACAGTACCCTAAGAGCCTTCATCAGGAACTCAATGGGAATGTGGCGTACAACACTAGAGGCCAACTCCAAGCCCATAGCACAAGTCACCATCAAGTGCGGGATCTACCAAGGAGATGCTCTGTCCCCACTGCTGTTCTGCATAGGCCTGAACCCCCTCAGTGAGATCATTAACAAGACTGGCTACGGATACCGACTACGGAACGGAGCGGTTGTCAGCCACCTCCTGTACATGGATGACATCAAGCTGTATGCCAAGAATGAACGAGACATCGATTCACTGATACACACTACCAGGCTATACAGCAATGACATTGGAATGTCATTCGGGCTGGAGAAGTGTAGTCGGATGATAACAAAGAGAGGGAAGGTAGTCAGAACTGAGAGGATTGAACTACCAGAAGGCAACATTGCAGACATAGAGGACAGTTACAAGTACCTGGGGATCCCACAGGCGAATGGGAACGATGAAGAGGCCGCTAGGAAAGCTGCAACCACCAAGTACCTGCAGAGGGTCAGGTAAGTCCTGAGGAGTCAGCTGAACAGTAAGAACAAGATCCGGGCCATCAACACCTACGCCCTGCCCGTGATCAGGTACCCTGCTGGGGTAATAGGCTGGCCAAAGGAGGAGATAGAAGCCACTGACATCAAGACAAGAAAGCTCCTTACCATGCATGGAGGGTTTCACCCCAAGTCTAGCACCCTGAGGTTGTACGCTAAGCGGAAGGAAGGGGGCCGGGGACTGGTGAGTGTCAGCACCACAGTCCAGGATGAGACAAGAAACATCCACGAATACATCACGAAGATGGCCCCAACTGACAGTGTGCTCAGTGAATACCTCAGGCAGCAGAAACCCAAGAAAGAGGAGGAAGGCGAGGAACCATCATGGAAGGACAGGCCCCTGCACGGTATGTACCACCGGCAGATAGAGGTGGCTGATATACAGAAATCCTACCAGTGGCTGGACAAAGCTGGACTGAAAGACAGCACAGAGGCACTAATCATGGCAGCACAAGAACAAGCTCTGAGTACAAGATCCATAGAGGCTGGGGTCTATCACACCAGGCAAGACCCCAGGTGCAGGCTGTGTGTAAAGATGCCCCAGAGACAATCCAGCACATAACAGCAGGGTGCAAGATGCTAGCAGGCAAGGCATACATGGAACGCCATAACCAAGTGGCGGCATAGTGTACAGGAACATCTGTGCCGAGTATAACCTGGAAGTCCCGAGGTCAAAATGGGAGATGCCCCAAGGGTGATGGAGAATGACCGAGCTAAGATCCTGTGGGACTTCCAGATGCAGAGGGACAAAATGGTGGTGGCTAACCAACCGGACATAGTGGTGGTAGACAAACAGAAGAAGACGGCTGTAGTGATCGATGTAGCGGTTCGAATGACAGCAATATCAGGAAGAAGGAACACGAGAAGCTGGAGAAATACCAAGGGCTCAGAGAAGAGCTCGAGAGGATGTGGAGGGTGAAGGTAACGGTGGTCCCGTGGTAATCGGAGCACTAGGTGCGGTGACTCCCAAGCTAGGCGAGTGGCTGCAGCAGATCCCAGGAACAACATCAGAGATCTCTGTCCAGAAGAGCGCAGTCCTGGGAACAGCTAAGATACTGCGCAGGACCCTCAAGCTTTTTATGCATATATGTAAGCATTGAGCCAAATTTAGTAATGCCAACATACTGAAGGAACAATATTTGTCTCTTATATATATTACATCTATATATGCACTGTCAAAGATACTTGAGTGTCTTTGAGTGAAGATTTAAGGTAATAGGACATATAAATAGCTGCAACTTGAACTTTACTGAAGCTCAGTATTAGACACAGAGTTCACTCACATGAATTTAACTCACATGTGCTGTACCAGTGTACCTGCACATGTGATGTGACAATAAAAGTGATTTGATTGACTTCAAACTCACTGCTGTAATAACTAATAATGATTACTATAATAACTATAATATTGGCCATATCATATTTACACTGACTAATAAGCTAATCTTACAATAACTGTTCAGTACAGATATGAAGGCCAACAATCATGTTTTACAGTCCTGTGGTCTCTGCCGCCATATCGGCCACTCTGCCGGCTGTGTAAAGTCGAACGGCTCCGGAGGTTCAAATTTAGCCATTTCTCCGTGTAACTCGGCGTGAAGTCCTCAATTCTGACACCATGTCATGATCGGAGGGAATAAGATGCAGCGTTCTCAAGCACAAACCGCTTTTATTGAATTTTAGCAGTAGCGTACGTGCCTACATCAATTTGTGAAGAAAAACATATACACCACACCAGTATTCTAGCGACCTCTAGTGGCTACCCCCATGGTAGCCTTACTAGGACACATAAACAGATTTCAGAACAGCTTCAGATACTTATTAACTCACACAAAGCTCGTGTAGAAACAAACAAACAAATGAACAAAATATGTTCTCCTTCATTTCTGTAAACCACACGTTTCCGGCTATCATGGTTGCTAGGCAACCTGGGCAGTGCGACGGAGGCTAAACAGTCCCATTTCACAAGCCTCGCACTTCAGCCATTGAGAAAGGGCCTCTATTTTGAAATAACACACCACGTGATTACGTTGTGCAGCTGAGTCACGTGACCGCACAGGAAAAACACAGCAGAGCTGGGTAAAGGGGGTGGAGCAAAGTGTGTGTGCAGGAGAGGAGTCGGGCAGAGAGAGCTTCCTTTTCGTGAAACGGGAGTAAAGTCGCAAACGTAAAGGATCATATACAACTACCTACTTTTCAATCGATATCTGCATCGATCTACTCACCGTTGTCTCCTGGATTGTAGCTGAGATCAGCGCGAACCACGTGTGTCTCAGCTTCCTGATCTGTTAACTGTGTTTGGAAAGGCTTCTAGCTTAATCACAGAGTTCTCTCGTTCGTGGGCTCATCTAAAGGTAAGCATGGAGCTTTAATGTGGTTTTAGTTTATGTTGAGTTTTTCTCTGGTAATAGTAATAGATTGCTTAGTATACATTGAAGTTAGAGAGACTGTAGAGTTTGTGATTGCTTGCAATATTATAATCTGGCGGTTGCTAGGGGTAAGAATACATACAGAAAAATAGTCTTTGAATATGAACAAAGGGTGCAGGGCAGGAGAACAACCAACCTCCACCCCAGGACATGAAGCCACGGGTTCAAGCCTGGGGGAGGGTAATCAGCCTTTAGAATAGAGATTGGGATGTGAAGTCATTCCGGGGTAAAACCGCAAAGGATTCTGGGAACACGTGGCAAGCGGTACTAGCGTACGCAGGCTTATCTACACTGACTTTAGTCTCATGAACAACATAAAGTAATTGTTATTTACTAGCTAATCTTATATGACTGTTCAGTACAGATATGAAGGCCAACAATCATGTTTTACAGTCCTGTGGTCTCAGCTTCAGATACTTATTAACTCACACAAAGGTCGTGTAGAAACAAACAAACAAATGAATAAAATATGTTCTCCTTCATTTCTGTAAACCACACGTTTCTGGCTATCATGGTTGCTAGGCAACCTGGGCAGCGCGATGGAGGCTAGACCATCCCATTTCACAAGCCTCGTGTCACTGTCACTACCCGATCCGTGCCGGAAACCGAAATATATATATATATATATATATATATATATATATATATATATATATATATATATATATATATATACATACATATTTTTTTTTGCTGAGTAACAGGAGGAGAAGAGTGGTGGTGCAGCAGAGGATCAATTTCAGCAATTTGGACTCAGCTCAGCCACTGCAGAGGAAACAATGACTTCAACACAAAAGGTGAGAAAAACATCACAGTTACACTGTTATTGAAACTGTGTGTACAGCTGGTTGGTTTTTAAAAACCCATTAACAGCAGCTTTATCTTTTCTATCCTGGGCTCATCCATATATACAGAATCTACATTCAAAATCAGCAACCACAGAAGTCACAAGAAAATACAAAGATCATATTTTATCTATACAAATTGAAACAACAATATCATCAGTTGAACTCAAAAAATGTTTATGAAATAAAAGATTTTCTCCGCTGATCAATATTTCCTAATGTCATTTTAATTACACCTCTCATTGTAGCACATCATTGTAATGTGATACTATCACCAGAACGTGGTGGTAACACATCAACAATGCGTTTGTTGACATGTTTGATTCCACTGACGGAGGGAGTTTCAGTTTGTTCCACGACTGCATTTCACTCACTGCCTCTGTTTGTATCTCTGTCACTGCAGGACCAACATGGAGCGAGAAGTCAGCGCCGCAGGGGAGGCCGACAAACGTCACAGAAGAAAGAGAGAAAACATACAGCTGTGACGAGTGTGGGAAGGGTTTTACCTCGGCTCAAGGCCTAAAAACACACCAACTCATCCACAGTGGAGTTAAACCTTACAGTTGTGATGAGTGTGGCAAGGATTTTAACCAGGCTGGCAACCTAAAATCACACCAACTCACCCACAGTGGAGTTAAAGCATACAGCTGTGATGAGTGTGGAAGGTCTTTTGTCCAGGCTGGAAGCTTAAAGAAACACCAACTCATCCACAGTGGAGTTAAACCTTACAGTTGTGACTTGTGTGGAGGGTCTTTTGTCCAGGCTGGAAGCTTAAAGAAACACCAACTCATCCACAGTGGAGTTAAACCTTACAGTTGTGATGAGTGTGGGAAGGATTTTAGCCAGGCTAGCGGCCTAAAATCACACCAACTCATCCACAGTGGAGTTAAAGCATACAGCTGTGATGAGTGTGGAAGGTCTTTTGCCCGGGCTCGAGAATTAAAACAACACCATCTCATCCACAGTGGAGTTAAACCTTACAGCTGTGACTTGTGTGGAAAGTCTTTTACCCGGTCTGGAGACTTAAAAAATCACCATGTCATCCACAGTGGTTTTAAACCTTACATCTGTGATTTGTGTGGAAAGTGTTTTGCCTGGGCTAAAGGCTTAAAAAACCACCAACTCATCCACAGTTGAGTTAAAGTGGACAGCTGTGAGTTATATGGAATTTTTTTTGCCCAGGTTGGAGGCTTAAAAATACACCAACTCATCCACAGTGGAGTTAAAGCGTACAGCTGTGACTTGTGTGGAAAGTCTTTTACATATTGTGAGGGCTTAAAAAAACACCAACTCATTCACAGCGTAGTTAAAGCACACTACTGTGAGTTGTGTGGTAAAGCTTTTGCTCAAAGTCGAAACTTACAGAAGCATCTACTTACCCACTCTGGAATTCAGTGACAAACAGTACCAAAATATTCACCTGCAGATTCACACTGGAAATGATGTTTCCTGCTGTGATCAGTGTGGGAAACTATTTACAACAGATGCACAGTTACAACAACACATGTTTAGCCACACTGAGGAGAGACCTTATAAATGTGACCTGTGTGAGAAGACTTTTAAATCTCCACATCACCTGAAAAAACACCAACAGATCCACACCAGAAAGTAACTCTACAAGTGCAGTTACTGTGAGGATGTATTGATTTTTTATCTTGTAATTTTAACCTGATTGTTTGTAACAAGTCTGATCAGTAAACTTATGGAGTTATACTGAATGAACTGTTTGGAAAAATGAAGACTCGTTTTCACTCAGTAAGCTGAGTGTTGTAATGTAAACAGTAAAACGTAATTGGACATTGGCAGAGATCAGTTACGCTGTCATTGTTTAGAAGCAGAGCGACGCAGATGGATCCAGTTCTCAACCCTGTCGTCACTGTGGTGGTGGGAAAACGTTTCTCTGTGACCTTTGTGGGAGAACCTCCAATCATCAACGGGACCCTAAACCACGTCAACGTAGACACACTGGAGACAAAATGAACTGCTGCAAAGAATTTGGGAGAGGCTTCCACACACCAAGTACATAAAAAAAAAAACATGACCTCTTCCACAGTGTGGTCAAAAAGCACATCTGTGACCAGTGTGGGTCATCCTTCACCACTGCACGTGAACTTAAAGAACAATGCAGCTTCTCTGTCCGAGCCAGGGCTCGGACAGTCTTGGTCGTTGTGTCTGGTGGCGCCAGTGTCCGGCAGCCTCACCTTTGTCAGTGCGGCCCAGGATGGCTGTGGCTACAATGTAACATCATGTGAATGGGTGGATTACTGGATGTGTAAAGCGCTTTGGGGTCCTTAGGGACTGGTAAAGCGCTATACAAATACAGGCCATTTACCATGTATATCAAGTTTATGTTTTTTCCTTTGAGGGATTTTAATTCTCTAAAATGTTATCCCTGTTACATTTTAATCTTTGTTCCCACAGTAGTGTTTAGTAGTTGTACTTGTTACTGTATTATTAAAGTTTTTACCAAGCTCATATTGTATCAAAATTAGTGGTATGGATATATATCATTTTCTTTCATTTGAACTTTCTTAGTTTTTCCAAAATAACTATTTTTAAATGTATTCATTTTAAAGAAACTTTAAATGTTAAAAACAGCAGCACACATAAGGACCCTTTTGTTAATTCAAATTGTATTCACACCTTGTGCTTTTGGGCACTCCAGTGATGTTGCAGCTCTGAAATATGGCCAAACTGGTGGCAAGTGGCATCTTGGCAGCTGCACGCTTGACTTTTCTCAGTTCATGGGCAGTTATTTTGCGCCTTGGTTTTCCACACGCTTCTTGCGACCCTGTTGACTATTTTGAATGAAACACTTGATTGTTCGATGATCACGCTTCAGAAGCTTTGCAATTTTAAGACTGCTGCATCCCTCTGCAAGATATCTCACTATTTTTGACTTTTCTGAGCCTGTCAAGTCCTTCTTTTGACCCATTTTGCCAAAGGAAAGGAAGTTGCCTAATAATTATGCACACCTGATATAGGGTGTTGATGTCATTAGACCACACCCCTTCTCATTACAGAGATGCACATCACCTAATATGCTTAATTGGTAGTAGACTTTCGAGCCTATACAGCTTGGAGTAAGACAACATGCATGAAGAGGATGATGTGGACAAAATACTCATTTGCCTAATAATTCTGCACTCCCTGTAATTACTTGGAAAAGTAACTATTGCGTTACTTTAAAAAAAACAAAGAACGTGTAACCCTCTGGGGTCCAGGGTATAATTGGCCATTTTTTTACTACTCTTGATTTTCCCTCCACATTTTACCTTTAAAAACTATTTACTTTACATTGTTTGGTATCATTCTTTTCAGCACAACCTCACGTGCATGAATTTACATTTATGTTCTCATTTTGTCATACTGTATTAACAGAATTGATCTAAAATCAGAAAAAAAAACATAAAATCAGAGTAGAAAAAGTTATATTTTTACCGTAACAACCATAAACATGTTTAATGAATCATATTTCATAACTTCAAATGCAAATATAAATTGTCAATTTTTAAATCCTATGCACAAGATTTGCAAACAACAAAGTTATTTGCATCCATTTACCTTTTACCCTTTTTAAAAATAACAATTTCAAACTATTTACAGAACAATCAGCTGTTCTGCATCAATAAGATGCCACAAATTATTTGTGCCACTCCAAAATATAATTTCTGTCCACTATAAAGGAGAACATCACAGCCTGATACCTGCAGGACTGACAGCAGCAGGTGTATCACTCCTGTTTCTACCTGGAGACAGCAGTCGCCTCATTGTTCTGTCACACAACACAAAACTATCCACAACACTACACACTAACTACACAAGACAACACATTAACTACACAAGACAACACAAGACAACACATTAACTACACACTCCAAACAGGCTAAACGTCACAAATCTCACATCTCAAAACTCTCTCTCTCTTTCTCTCGCTCTCTCTCTGTCACTCCTAAAACTTCCCCTGTTTTGTTTTGGTTTTTTGCTCATAAGCAGAGAGTGCTTGCTAGCTCTAACGTGGCGAAACTATTGAGGAAAAAACTCTGCGTATATTTTGTTTATCGTGACTCTGGTTTTACGTGGCCTATCAACACAATTTAAAAACTGGTATATATCACCTTGTTGCTTTGTCTTTAAGTGGTCACGTGATTGACTTACCACGACTACTTTATTCTTCCTCAGTCAAACAGCAGCACTCATGCGATTGTTTTGCCCCTGAGCTCCAGGTGTTGTGCTAGAAAGTGATCGTGATTACCGTCCCGCGGGGAGCGCGCAGCTGCTTAAAGCTGTAGCGTCCAGATTACTTACAGCTACTTCCTGCAACTGATATAAGATGCGGTAAGCTGAACACAGCTTCAACCGTTTGTAAAATAGTTGAAAAATAGTAACGGACCGCGTTTCCTTGTTAGTAACTGTAATGCCATTTTAACAATAGGAATAGTAATTAGTTTACTCGTTACTGAAAAAAGTAACGCCGTTAGTAACGCTGTTAGTCGTAACGCCGTTATTCCCATCACTGCTCTTCTGTGTTGTGCCATACGCTTGTGAAGTGGCTGTTTGGTCTCTCCGATGTAGAGGTCTGGGCATTCCTCGCTGTACTGTACAGCATACACCACGTTGTTCAGTCTGTGTTTTGGAGTTTTGTCTTTCGGGTGAACCAGTTTCTGTCTGAGTGTGTTGCTGGGTCTGAAATGCACCGGGATGTCATGCTTGGAGAGTGGTCCTGAGTTTTTCTGATACACCGGCTTTCTGTGCCTCTTTGCTGACTTTATGAACGCCCAATTAGGATAACCGCACGTTTTAAGTTCTTCCTTTACATGTGTGTGTTCCTTCTCTTTTCCTTCAGGCTTAGAGGGAAGATGTTCTGCCCGGTGGTGTAGGGTCCTAATTACTCCAAGTTTGTGTTCCAGAGGGTGATGGGAGTTGAAGAGGAGGTACTGGTCCGTGTGTGTGGGCTTCCGGTAAACTTCGATGTTGAGGTTGCCATTCTCTTCAATGTGCACAGCCCAGTCCAGGAAAGGCAAACAGTTATCCTTTGTGTCTTCCCTGGTGAACTTGATGTTTTTATCCACAGCGTTACTGTGTCCTTTCCACTTCCTCCATGTAAAGGTTGGCTACAATAGGTGACACGGGGGAGCCCATGGCACAGCCATGTTTTTGTCTGCAGAAGCCTTCATTGTATTTGAAGTATGTTGTGGTGAGGCAGAGGTCTAACAGTGTGCAGATCTGATCAGGTGTGAAGTTGGTCCTGTCTTCTTGTAGTCGTTTTCTGACAGTCTCCACTGCCTCCGTGGTGGGTATGCAAGTGAAGAGAGAGACTACATCAAAGGACACCATGGTTTCATCTGGATCCAGGGTAAGTTTTTGGACCTTGTCGGTGAAGTCGGTGGAGTTCTTGATGTGATGTGGGGTGTTCCCCACAAGAGGTGCAAGGATGGTAGCAAGGTGTTTCGCAATGTTAGAAGTGGCTGAGTTTATGCTACTGACTATGGGTCTGAGTGGGACACCTTACTTGTGGATTTTAGGAAGTCCGTAAATGCAGGGTATTGCATCCCCTGGATAAAGGCGGTGATATGGAAGGCAGTCAATCATTTTGACCTTTTCAAGGTCCTGAAGGCAAGCTATAACTTTCTTTTTGTAGCTGCTTGTAGGGTCTCGCTTTAAGGCTCCGTAGGTATTGTTGTCACTGAGGAGAGTAGTGATCTTTGTGTGGTAATCTGTAGTGCTTTGGACCACGGTGCATCTTCCCATATCAGCTGGTAAAATAGTGATGTTGTGGTCTTTGCTCAGGAAGCGACGGCCTTCTTTTCTTGTAGTGTGAGGTTGGACAGAGGGACTTTGGCACTGGAGAGGGTGGCTGAGACTTTCATCCTAATTTGCTCTGCTTCTGTCTGTTATAATTTATTAAACCGTATGGCGGTTTCTGTGGCTGTGATGTCTTCCACTATGCGCAACTGTTGCTGAGAAATGACAAAATTGAGTCCTTTGGCTAATACCCTCTTTTCAGGTTCAGTGAGATTCCGGTCTGAAAAGTTCTTTATCTATTTCTCCTGATTGTCTTCAGGTGTGTTTTCTTCTCTGAGTTGTGTGGGTTCAGAACGAGGAGTGTGTGTTTTTGAAAGCAAGGTGTGAAATTTCCTGCGTTGTCTTTCTTTTACTTTAGAGTGTTGGGCCCGCAACCCGTTCTCACTCCCGACGCGTAAAATACTGACGATTTGTCACGTCCCTTAACTTCTCATGCTGACGCTGAAGGTACCCTTCCACGTTTTTATGCGACGCTCTGGGTTGTCAATTCATTCCAATATGAAGCCGCTCTCGGCCATCAGAGACGCTTCGAGCAGAGGCTCCAGCCATCTATTTACTCCAATAATAACCCCGTCACGGCGAAACGTGACGCCTTGAAGTACAATCTAACTGGAAAACCGGGGACCCTCTCCGCGAACGGGTTTTTCTCCCTAATTTAATGCTTTCTTTTGATGACATCGTTAACATTTCTCAACAAAAACACATGAAAGTAACACTGATAATTCAACAATAAAATCGCTTCATTTTCCAAAGTGATTCACGATCTGAAAGTGCACAGATTTAACGTACATAATCCTTGGTTGGGTTTAATATTTTTATTTCACACGTAAAACACATTTATAGTTTTATTCACCACTCCTGTTAGTTTTGGATGCGCTCGGCTCCAACCAATCAGACCAATTTACGCTAACGGCGCACTAATCCCGTAACTGCACACTACCCATAAGCCTCAAGCACCGTTGCTATGGAAATGAAGATAATCAACAGCTTGGTGCTACCCGTTATTCCTTTATTTACTCTAAAATAATAACCAGCGATAATACGAAAATAAACTGGCCCAGTGTTTAATTATGTAATTGCAAATTTTATTTTTTTTATTTTATTTTATTTTATGCAATATTTATCTACAGCGTGCCTTCAGCGACACGTCAACAGATCTTAAGCAAGGCGATTGGATGGTTTTTACTGCAATGCATCTTGGGAGTCGTAGTAAATGGATCTTTCAACTCACGGTCCTGCAGCGAATTTTTCGAGTCGACACGAGGCAGATCTTAGCTAGGTAAGTTGTGATAAACTGTGGGTAATTTGCATGTTCACTGAAATATTAATCAGCTGATATTAAACTTGAAATGTTTTCACAGAGCAGTCTGTGTACCAAGAGAACTACTTCTGCAAAGGTTTATTTAATTTTTTTTGTGACGTATTCTCATGTGTAAGACACTTGCTTGGCCACCCAGCTAATGTTAGTACTGCTCTATTTTAGCAATGTATCTTTTCTCTAATTAATTCATTTTTTAACCCTATTCTTGTAATTAACTCAATATTAACGACTTTAATCTCGTAATTGATTTTTTTTTCTAAATATGGTGTAATACTGCCTCGTAATACAAGTTATTTCTTTGGTCACAAATTATTTTTGTAACCATTTCACCAAAACAGACCTGAAATAATCCCTACATGTTCCATTTTCATTTGCAGAAATTACAAAGCCAAAAAACCAAACCATGCCCTTCCTGTCAGGCTCCAAACACCTGCAACAGGAAGACATGCAGTGGATGCCTGGGCAGCCTGAACGTAAAGGAGGGATTGAAAAAAAAAACAAGAACAGCAACTGGGCTGCCTCTGTTAAAAAAAAAAACAGAAATGCGAGCAGGGTGGTTAATTCAGCCCAGTTATCAGTAAGGTCAGATCTAATAAGTGGTTCTTTATTAATCACAGTTGTCAATGTTTTCTTGTATATCATGAAGTAAGAAACTAACAAGACATGTATATACACATAACATATTTATTTATAAAAGAGCATAAATAAAAAAGTTATTCACATCAGAATAACATCATCACACTAAAGACATCAAACTAGAAAAAACTATTTTTATTTAAGCTACTTCTGATTTCTAATTTAATCGGCTATTAACAGAGAGACAAAACATTTCAAGATGGATTTTATCATTAATTTACAGGTTTGGTTACCATAATTACTTTTTAACTATTTACAACAATAAAACACCAAAGATGTGAAACTTAAAGGTTTGTTATACATCAATTTGCTTACATGAAAGACTGGCTGCATGTTTTTCTTTGTTGTTCTTGCAGGTTTCAAAACTACATGCCCTGGGCTACCAGCCTATTCTGTTTCTTGGACAGTTTGACCGAAAGGGCCGTATAGTAGGGGACGTGATCACATAGAGCCAGCGGATGGTGCTGCACGTGACATCCTCATGAAGATGAGGAAACTTTATGAACACCTTCTGAGAAGTAAGATATGCTTTGTCCATTATCTGTGTCCTTATCAGGTAGCCTATCCTAGCTGTCTTTGGGTGATACTCATTGTACACCTTACATAAGTAGGCAGTTCACCACGAGATATAGAGACAAACAAGATGGTGAAGATGAGGATAGTTAACAGTCACCAGCTATTCTATTCTATTCTATTCTACTCTACTCTATTTTGTTCTATTCTATTCTATTATTCAGCCAAGGTTCAGACCAGTAACCTTCTTGCTGTGAGGTGACAGCTGCCCTACATGTCCTGTTGCTAACATGAAAATAGTGTTATATATGCCGTATTACCTCCCCATGTGGCGTTCACATCACCAAAGCTAGCCATACTGAACCTCTGGTGTTACCCACCTGAACAATTTTGTGTGTGTGTGTGTGTGTGTGTGTGTGTGTGTATAGTGTGGTCTTTCACACTCATATATATAAAAATGTAATTTTAAAAATCTTCTCGAAAACCAGACCTGATAATTCTCTTCGAGACTTTCTAGTATAACAAAAGTCATTAGCTATCTGGATTTATAGTCACACTCATTAATTTATTAATGTACAATGTAGAAAACCACTACAGATGTCACACTACCCCCGAGGGCACTTGTACTTAATGATTTGGGTCAGTGAGAGTGTGTGAGATGACTTAATTGATGCCAATATTTACAAGTTGTAACTTTAGTAAAAAATTAACTGAAAACATGCAAAACACTACTTATTATGTGTTTGTGTACTGTACATTTTTTCAACCCATTTTAATGAATATTTAATATTTAAAATTTTGCAGAATTACAAGCTTCACCTCCTGCTAAAAGTTCTACACCAGCAGCTGGACCATCCTCTGCTGACAGTGTCGATGCTGGACCAGTCCCAGACCCAGAGGCTCTAAACGAGGAATTTATTCTTCATTTAGAGCCTGTACCAACATCTTCCCTCTGTCAGCCTCCTGTATCCTCCTCTTCATCTCCGCTTCCTGCATTTCCCTCAATTTCTACGGCGTACACCTCGGATGTCCCAAACAAAAAGAGGACAAGGAAAGGTTAGATGTTACGGTATTGTAAATGTACGAAATACATGACAGGTTCGTTAAGTTTGTTAAGATTTCTTTTTCTTAATTTTTGCATTTTCTCCAGTTTTACAGACCTCATGTAAATATTTCATTTGTTATTTTTCAGAATGCCAAAAACACCGTACACATAAGATTTTCAAATATGAAGAGATAGTAGACAGGAGAGTTGTAAATGTAAGTAATTTAGCCTGCTGTTGTGCAGATTTGTTTGCGTCTTTGGACTTCCCGGACTTGAACTGTGCCTGACTGACTATCCATGAGCTTTTGTATTTGATGAATCTACGCTAATTCAGCCATTGAGTCTGGATTTCGCTCCAAGTAGGGCATTAAATAGGAACATACCACCTGATACAACCTGGTCATGCTGCCTTCCTGGTGTTTACGTTCTTTAAAGTCCTCCTGACATCATGCTCAGAAGGAGTGATTGATGTGGAGGTGCTCCTTCCCATTCAGTAACATCTGCTTCAGTTAGTTTTGCTTGTGAGCCACAATGTAAGCAGTGTTGCATTGCTGACATGCACTCGATGCTGGCAGTACAAGCATTGTAGTGGTTCTTATGTTTTTGTAAACTAATTGTATAATATATTGAGCCATTCAATAGTACACAAATGTTTATAAGCTCCTTTTGTATGCAACTTGCATGTCTTTCTTAATTAACTGTTTGTTTATATCATGTTTTTCAGGAAAAAGAAGTTAAAGTCAAGTGGAAGCCCTGCTCGATATGGTATGTAGTAACAACTTTGTTGGACCGGAACAGACATTTATATTGTTGATAAATAGTTATCACCTCAGTTTGAATTCATGTATTTGGACTAAAGTAAATTGGGAGCTTTTAGCTGAGGAGCTTGATAGCAGTCCACCTCCAAAGTTCATTATGAGATTTGGAGGTGGACATGGTCAACACTTTTAAGAGTAGGCATAAGACTTTACTTCTTTATAAAGCTTATAGTTAGGGCTGGTTCAGGTCAGCCTTTAGTTATGCTGTCATAGGACCAGACTGCTGTGCGTTAGTGTGTCCCCCCCCCCCTCCTCTCTCCTCTGTCTGTCTGTCTCTTTCAGGGTTATGCAGGCTCAGTATTGGTTGAAGATGCAGTCACATCTCCTTTTACTAAAAACTCTCCCCCTCTCCCTCACCATCTGTAAGCATACATGTCTCAGTAATGCAGTTCATGCATGTTACTAACTAAACTTCTTCCCTGGAGTTTCTGTGCTCTCTCATCCAGCAGGTTCCGATGGCTCGTGGCTGCTGCTGTGGTCCTGCTTGACATCTACTCCATATATTATTACTCTCTGACTTGATTTGATTAATTTATATTACAATGAAGGTGTATAAAGCATGACATGAATATAGAAGATATTTCATCCTAAAAAATTGTCATATGTCACAACCTAAATTGTCCTATTTTGTGTGTGGTGGTTGTCGTTGTTGTTTGTTATGTTTGTCTCCTGACAGTGGCAAAGTGTGGGATGACACATGAGAATCTGCGCAGTTTTACACACAGTAAACCAGATCCCTGTGTGCGATCGCACAGTTCAGTTTGTAGTTCAGCATAAAAGTTCAAAATAAAATATTTACTATACATTTCAGCCAGTGTCAGTCTCTGTTTCACTCTCTAATTTGTTTAAAGTAAAGTAAGTAACATCTTGTATGAGGTGATTAGGGTCAGCAGTACTGTGTATGGGAGCATAAAGCAAAGTTAACTGCACCAGTAGCAGCTTCAGAACATATTGTATATTATATGTTTCTACCTTTTGCAATATGTCATGTTTAGATGCCGTGACAATTGCACATTTGGAGTTGTGGTCATATGTGGTTTTTATACACAGGGTATTAGAAAATAATTGATTTTTTTTCTTGTTTGTTTACACATTATTATTGTTAATATTATTATTATTAGATACCAAAGACACAATTTGATTAAGGGTTTTCCTGTCATTATTTCAATAAAAATGCAATTACACACGTAAACAATAGGATCAAAATAAACTTTTAAAAAGTCTATTATCAAATGCTGATTTTCAAAACATTCTAGAGGAAAATAGAGATAAAATAATCTGAATAATAACAGTGATCTTGGATGATGATGGAGGCTTCAATGGATTATTCTGTTTCAATCAATATTTTCATATCTATGACAATAATTTGATAAGATCAAAGAAGGCAATGATTCCAAAATGGGAGTTATGTCATTATATGTATCCAGGAATATGTGCCTGAGGATAGTTGTCATGAAATCAATATTAAATCAAAGTATTCCTTAATTACCACAGCTGACACGAGTTCTCCACAGCTGCCTGCTGTCTCAGGATCTGTCTCCAAAAACGACCAGGGAGTGCTAACATATTATGTTCTAAACTGATGCAGAAAATGCACATTAAACATAATATAAACTTACTGAGTGAAGCAATGTCAAGAGGATTCCTTTAGCTCCTATTGGGTTGGTTCCTTGATCAATGCAATACAGAATCATTAATCTGGTTTTATGTAATGTCTTTAAAACACGTCAAAATGAGGCTCACTAGTCTGTGTGGCCTCCACATGCCTGTATGACCTCCCTACAACACCTGGGCATGCTCCTGATGAAGTGGCAGATGCTCTCCTGAAGGATCTCCTCCCAGACTCCTGGACATTTTGTGCTGCAGTTGGTGGATGGAGCGAGACATGATGTCCCAGATGTCCTCAATTGCATTCAGGTCTGGGGAACGGGTGGGCCAGTCCACAGCATCAATGCCTTCGTCTTGCAGGAACTGCTGACACACTCCAGCCACATGAGGTCTAGCATTGTCTTGCATTAGGAGGAACCCGGGGCCAACCGCACCAGCATATGGTCTCACAAGGGGCCTGAAGATCTCATCTCAGTACCTAATGGCAGTCAGGCTACCTCTGCCGAACACATGGAGGGCTGTGCGGTCCCCCAAGAGATGCCACCCCACACCAAAACTGACCCACTGCCAAACCGGCATGCTGTAGGATGTTGCAGGCAGCAGAAGGTTCTCCACGGCGTCTCCAGACTCTGTCACAAGTGCTCAGTGTGAACCTGCTTTCATCTGTGAGGAGCACAGGGCATCAGAGGCAAAGTTGCCAATCTTTGTGTTCTCTGGCAAATGCCAAACATCCTGCACGGTGTTGGGCTGCAAGCACAACCCTCACCTGTGGAAGTCAGGCCCTCATGGAGTCCGTTCCTGACCGTTTGAGCAGACGTGCACATTTGTGGCCTGCTGGAGGTCATTTTGCACGGCTCTGGCCTTTCTTTCCTACTGCACAGTACCTTCCCTTCTTTCACTTATTCTTTGATGACAGTTGTCTTTCTAGATAAGCAATTTCATTTGCTCTTGTGCGAGTCAGTGGCTCGGGTGCATTCTGGGACTGTCAGTTCACCAGTGTGCTGGCATGCTTCTTAACAAACACATCACTACAGCAAACATTTCAAATTGTACTTGTTGATTTCTTCGACAAAACACTGAACAAAACTGTCCTTGTGAGTTTGCTGCCTGGTGCTTTAAATTCTGTGGTAATTTGAGCAGCACAGAAAGCATTCCATGAATTAAATTATATTAGTCTATCTGAACATTTAGACTAGTCATTAAATTACATGGGAAAGCATGATTATGGGTAAACAACTGCACCAAGGAAATTCCATTTTTCTTCTCAAAATGTAAAATGTCTGTTGAAAAATCACATTAAACAGAGATGTGATTAACTTTTTATTTTACCAAAAATAACATCAATGGTGACACAATCAGTCTTCATCAGAAGTGCTCAAATCACTCTCAGTGGCATCGTCTGGAATGTCTTCCTCCTCCGAGTCCATTTCCAGGAGTGGTTGGTGGCTGAGGATTCTCTTGTACATGTCCTTTACTTTGAGCATTTCAGCTTTCAGTTCACTTTGTTTTTTTAAAACCAGGCTATGGAGTCCCTTCTGTGCATCCTCTGACATGCCAACAAGGGAGGCTGTAAAAAGAACAAAACAAACTAGAAAAATTTGCATTTCCTGCGAAAATGCTGTGTGGATGCCTTAACGCTGAAGCTGTCTGCTGAAAAGCTGAAAAAGATGAAAAGTTGCAAAAAGTTGTATGGTGGTGAAAAAAAAATGTCACCCTGAGCAGGATTCGAACCTGGCCCTCCTGGGTACAAGGCAGCTACTCATCTCACTGTGCCAAATTCACTCTCACAAGGTAAGAGATGGAGAGACTGACAATTATGGTGAAATGAGCAGAAACTGCTGAGAATTGTGCTGATAAGAGGTGAAAAGGCTGAAAAGAGGTGAATCAGCAGAATTTCTGCGGAAAAGAGGCAAAGAAGCAGAAACTTGCGCTGAAAAGAGATGACTCAGCAGAATTTCTGCTGAAAAGAGGCAGAAGGTTCTGTATGTAGAAAAAGAAACACTGTTGAACCATGTGTGAAATAAATAAAGAAATGAAATGAAAGAACAACCTGGTTCTGCTCAAATTCTCCAGTCAGAGGTACTGCCTCAGTCTGCTTCATCAGGCTGTGTACTTGTTTCTGCCATGGAGCGTTAACAAGAATCTGAGGTCCATATTAGAAAAGCTGCTAAAATCATAAAACTTTGCAGAATTGTAATAAATTAGCAATATAAATTACAGGTCTGTGATAGTGTATAAATTTGTAGTGAAAAAAAAAAAAAACGTGGACCAAGGTGGGATTGAACCCACGACCTATGCGCTGCAGAGCGGACTTTGGTGTATTTTGACTGCGATTTTCATAGCTCGTTCTACCTCCGTCGCGGAGATATGACGAGAGAAGAAACTGCTTCATTTCCAGAGTTTGAAGACTGAGAGAAGGACAGATTTCCACCCCTCAAACAAACGTAATTCATTGCTCAACGGTAAGATAATTGTAAAAACTGCTTCCACTGTGAGTGTCAGCAGTGTCTGAAGATATATTGGCACAAGCCTCATGTCCTAACTTTGCTTTGTTAAAGAGATATGGCAATTTGAAAATGCCTCCCGTTACAGAATTTCAGCTCTGAATTTCAAAACCTCCCCATAGACTTTGAATGGGGACTTGTCAGACCTTGTGTCACTCCGAGGCAAATTGCGAAAAAACGGTAAATCTCACAATAAAGATAGTGACATTGTCTGAAAGCCAGCAAAAATACCTACGTTTTGATGTATAATTTGTGGGGGTTGAGTGGAAATTGAGCGAGTAGCAAGAAGTTGTTTAGACATGAAGAGAAAATTCAGAACGGACCAGCACTCACTCTGACTTAATTGCATAGCAACCATAGCAACGCATGTATTTTCTGAAAAATCACAATTTTGCAACTGAAAACTTAAAGAGAGATAAGATTAAAACGGTAGAAGATCTGAAAAAGCTGAATCAGACAGGAATAGCCCAATAATCTGAGAACATTTTAAAGTTTGAATGGAGTTTCTAGGTGAAAGCATGAGAACGTAGTTAAGTTTGAAAGACAAGCAAGTTTTAGCAGAATTGTGGAAGTTTCCCATTCATTTCAATGGGACAAATTAAAGGAAAAAAGTGTAATATTTTAAAAAGTATAAGAGTAATAAACACCAAAAGTCATAGCTGGAATTAGCAGAAAGGGCAGAACAGTTTAGAGTTTGAACTGAGAAAATCGGCTGAAAACTGGAGGAGTAGTTAAGTGCCGAAAAACGTACGGAAGCAACAGGAACTAGAAAAATTTGCATTTCCTGCGAAAATGCTGTGTGGATGCCTTAACGCTGAAGCTGTCTGCTGAAAAGCTGAAAAAGCTGAAAAGTTGCAAAAAGTTGTATGGTGGTGAAAAAAGAACGTCACCCTGAGCAGGATACGAACCTGGACCTCCTGGGTGCAAAGCAGCTACTCATCTCACTGTGCCAAATTCACTCTCACAAGATAAGAGATGGAGAGACTGACAATTATGGTGAAATGAGCAGAAACTGCTGAGAATTGCGCTGATAAGAGGTGAAATGGTTGAAAATTTTGCAGAAAAGAGGTGCATCAGCAGAATTTCTGCAGAAAAGAGGCAAAGAAGCAGAACATTGCGCTGAATAGAGGTGAATCAGCAGAATTTCTGCTGAAAAGATGTTTTTGCTGAAAATAGCTGAAAAAGCTGGGAAACTGAAAATTTTGCTGGAAAGGGGTGAAAAAGCTGAAATTGAGTTGAAAAGGTTTCTCTGCGTAAAACAGGTTTCTGCTTAAAACAGCTAAAAAGTTAAGATTTGTGCTGAAAACAGGTGTTCAAACCCCATGACCAGGATTTGAACCTGGCCCTTCTGTTCTCATGGCAGCTACTCATCTCACTGAACTAAACTTGTTCCGACAAACACAAGAGATGGAGAAACTGACAATTTTGCTAAATGAGCAGAGGCTGCTGAGTTTTGTGCTGAGAAGAAGTGAAAAGCTGAAAAATTTGCAGAAAAGAGGTGAATCAGCAGAATTTCTGCAGAAAAGATTGAAAGAAGAATATTGCGCTGAAAAGAGGTAAATCAGCAGAATTTCTGCTGAAAAGACGGAAAGAAGCAATCACAGTAGCTGCTCATCTCACTGAGCCAAAGCAGTTGTTGTCCCACCAAGAGATATGATGAGAGAAATTCTTCTGAAAGAGCAGAACAGGCTGAAAATTTTCAGCTACTCATTGAGTAAAACTGGTTCTCACATAACTGAAAAAAGGTGAAAAAGCTGAAAATTCTGATAAAAACAGCAGAAGTGGCTGACATTTGTGCTGATAAGAGGTGAAAACGCAAACTTTCTGCTGAAAAGAGGCAAAACAACCTGTTTCTGCTCAAATTCACCAATCAGAGGTACTGCCTCTGTCTGCTTCATCAGGTGGGTACTTGTATGTATTTCTGCCATGGAGCGTTAACAAGAATCTGAGGTCCATATTAGAAAAGCTGCTAAAATCATAAAACTTGCGCTGAAAAGAGATGAATCAGCAGAATTTCTGCAGAAAAGAGGCAAAGAAGCAGAAACTTGCGCTGAAAAGAGATGAATCAGCAGAGTTTCTGCTCAAAAGAGTTGTCTTTTTTCTGAATACAGCCAAAAAAGCTGGAATTTGTGCTGAAAAGGGGTGAAGAAGCTGAAAAAGCTAAAGTATACTAAATCAAAGTATTTGTGCCAAAACATAGTGTTTCTGCCATATTGTGGTACTACTACATTACAACATGAATACGGATTAAAGATGAAAGAAACTGGCAACAAATTCCTCCACTACAAACCAGTCTGATACCACTTCTTTGCAGTGTTCACTAAGGCACTACCCAAAAGGCGCCACAAGAGGGCACTCCAACACAAGAGATGAGGTGAATGAGCAGAATTTCTGCTGAAAAGAGGCACAAGGTTCTGTATGTAGAAAAAGAAACACTGTTGAACCATGTGTGAAATAAATAAAGAAATGAAATGAAAGAACAACCTGGTTCTGCTCAAATTCACCAATCAGAGGTACTGCCTCTGTCTGGTTCATCAGGCTGTGTACTTGTTTCTGCCATGGAGCGTTAACAAGAATCTGAGGTCCTTATTAGAAAAGCTGCTAAAATCATAAAACTTTGCAGAATTGTAATAAATTAGCAATATAAATTACAGGTCTGTGATAGTGTATAAATTTGTAGTGAAAAAAAAAACGTGGACCAAGGTGGGATTGAACCCACGACCTTTGAGCTGCAGAGCCGTGTCATTACTGATTGTGCCACCTGGAACGGGGGCGGCGGTCTGAAAGACAGATACTTGGGCAGTCAGAAAATAGATCGCGGTGAGAGTCGAAAAACGCCGTTTTTTGGAGTTACAAAACGTCGTGTAACTCAAAAACTAGGTGGGATAGAAGCATAATTCTTGTACTGGGTGAATCAGCGGACTTTGGTGTACTTTCACTGCGATTTTCATAGCTCGTTCTACCTCCGTCGCGGAGATATGACGAGAGAAGAAACGGCTTCATTTCCAGAGTTTGAAGACTGAGAGAAGGACAGATTTCCACCCCTCAAACAAACGTAATTCATTGCTCAACGATAAGATGATTGTAAAAACTGCTTGCACTGTGAGTGTCAGCAGTGTCTGAAGATATATTGGCACAAGCCTCATGTCCTAACTTTGCTTTGTTAAAGAGATATGGCAATTTGAAAATGCCTCCCGTTACAGAATTTCAGCTCCGAATTTCAAAACCTCCCCATAGACTTTGAATGGGGACTTGTCAGACCTTGTGTCACTCCGAGGCAAATTGCGAAAAAACGGTAAACCTCACAATAAAGATAGTGACATTGTCTGAAAGCCAGCAAAAATACCTACGTTTTGATGTATAATTTGTGGGGATTGAGTGGAAATTGAGTGAGTAGCAAGAAGTTGTTTAGACATGAAGAGAAAATTCAGAACGGACCAGCACTCACTCTGACTTAATTGCATAGCAACCATAGCAACGCATGTATTTTCTGAAAAACCACAATTTTGCAACTGAAAACTTAAAGAGAGATAAGATTAAAGCGGTAGAAGATCTGAAAAAGCTGAATCAGACAGGAATAGCCCAATAATCTGAGAACATTTTAAAGTTTGAATGGAGTTTCTAGGTGAAAGTCTGACAAAGTAGTTAAGTTTCAAAGACAAGCAAGTTTTAGCAGAATTGTGGAAGTTTCCCATTCATTTCAATGGGACAAATTAAAGGAAAAAAGTGTAATATTTTAAAAAGTATAAGAGTAATAAACACCAAAAGTCATTGCCGGAAAGAGCAGAAAGAGCAGAACAGTATAGAGTTTGAACTGAGAAAATCGGCAGAAAACTGTGGAAGTAGTTAAGTGCCAAAAAGTGTACGGAAGCAACTAGGGGAATAACTAGAAAAATTTGCATTTCCTGCGAAAATGCAGTGTGGATGCTGGAACGCTGAAGCTGTCAGCTGAAACTAGCTGAAAAAGCTGAAAAGTTGCAGAAATTGTAAAAACTTTGCGGAAGCAAAGGAACGTTGCTAAAATGTAGTAACTTAGCAGAACTGCAATATCTTAGAGGAAACATAATACTTGGCAGAAATACAATAGCATAGCAGAACTTAGCAGAAATATTGTAACTTACCAGAAACACGATAACTTCCCAAAAATACAAGAATTTCGGAGAAATAGTATAAGATAACAGAAAGAATATATTTAGCCAAACATTCTTAAACATTACAGAAATACTACTCTATAGCAGAAATGATATATTTAGAAAGAAAAATATAATATAGTAGAAATACTATGATTTAGCAGAAATCCTACAATATAGCTGAATAACAATGATTTAGAACAGATACTATGATTGAGCAGAATAGTAATAACTTAAGTGAAAATATTGGAAAGGTAAAATGACAAGCTGAATAAAAGGAACATGGTTAAGTTTGCTCAAAACTAATTTTTGTTCACCTGTGAAAAATAAAATAAAAATACATTTAGAAATACAAATAAGAACAGCCAACAGATACACACAAAATTAAATATGGATACACAAATCAACAAATACACACAAAATCAAATATGGATACACAAATGTACGGAGAGAGACACACACACAAGGTCTATGCCAGTCAACCAGTCTGAATATATTATATTTTTATCCAACAATGAGATGCTGCCCTAAAAGGGCTTTGTGTGTGTCTTCTCTCTCTCTCTCTCACACACACACACACACACACACACACACACACACACACACACTCAGGCTCACACACACATGCGCGCACACACACACACATAGCATCAGCAAGTGAACAAGGGCTGTTAACAGCATGTTACTAGGTCAGTCAAACAGCTGTGAGATTCTCAATTTGAATCCACCAATCAGAGGGGCTGTGTGCTTTTTCCTGCAAAACTGGTGCACCAAGTGCAGGCTTTTACAGCACAGAGAGAGACAGGATTTTGCAGTCTATTTCTCATAGTGAGGACTCCCCTCAAACAAACAGCCATAAATTCCTAACCGTAGGGGCTACAACGGTCATTCTTAGACCGTTGTGTTCAGAAGACATGGGAGAATCTTGAAATGTTGACCATTTAAAATAAAAATATGAAACATAATAGATATAGGACATAGATGATTGGTTGTCTTAGAAGCCATGATTGCCCCAATATGCAAATTTGAATGTGCAAGGCCTAAGATATGATTGGCTGGCTGGGAAGCCATGAAGGCAACAATATGCAAATTTGAATGTGCAAGCCCTCGGATATGATTGGTTGTCTTAGAAGCCATATAAAAAGCAGTAAAACTGTACTATGATTTGGTAGAAAAACTATAATTAATCAAAAATACTATATTTGGCAGAAATACTATGTTGTAGCAGAAACACTATATTTAGCACAAATCTGATGAAATAGAAGAAATAGTATGATTTAGCAGAAATGCTGTATTTAGCACAAATACTGGAAAGCAGCAGAAATGCTATGACTTAGCACAATAGTAATAATCTAAATAGAAAAATTGGAAAAGCAAAATGGACAGCTGAAAAAATCCTGAACATGCTGAGGGTCCTTCAAATGTACTTGTTAAATGAAAAAAAAACTCAGCAAAAAAAGTGTAACAGTCACACAACCACAAATATGTACACATATGGTAACACACATGCACAGACAGACACACACAGGATCAAATTCAGTCAACCAGTCTAACTATATTGAATTTAAATCACACACACACACACACACACACACACACACACACACACACACACACACACAAGATCCAATTCATTCAACCAGTCTAAATATATTGAATTTGAATCTTACAATGAGATCATCCCATAAAAAGGCATTCTCTCTCTCTCTCTCTCTCTCTCTCTCACACACACACACACACACACACACACACACACACACACACACACACACACACACACACACACACACACACAGGGAGAGAGAAGTAAGTTTCTAGCTCAGTCAAGCAGCCTGGGAGCTGCTGAATTTGAATCCACCAATCAGAGAGCCTGTGCACTTTTTCCCGCCAAAACAGGTGCACGCAGCACAGAGAGACACAGGACTTTTGCAGTCTATTTCTCATAATGACGACTCCCCTCAAACAAATGACCATAATTTCCTAACCGTAGGGGCTAGAACGGTCATTCTTACACCATTTTGTTCAGAAGAGATGGGGGAATCTTAAAGTGTTGACACTTTATCATTAAAATATGAATTATTGAAGATATTTGACTTCTAATGCACCATAACTGAGTAGAGGCAAGCGAAAACTGCCTTGGCTTGCCCTCAAACAATGCTTTCTAACTCTAAATCTATTTGGAGTATTGATATCATTCTTTCACCGTAAGAGACAGCAGGCTTTGGTGAACAATCATGGAAATTTTCAGGTCTCTGTGGAAATCCATCAAAAAGATATGACGAGAAAAAAGTGCCTCATTTCCAGAGTTTGAAATCTGAAGAAATCTGAGCGAGGGACAAATTTCCTACCCTCAAACAAACCCAATTCATGGCCAAATGGTAATAGATGAGAAAAAATTCTTGAATTGTGAGCGTCAGGAGTGTCTGAAGATATATTGGCACAAGCCTCATGTCTTAACTTCGCTTCGTTAAGGAGATATGACGATTCGAAAATGCCTCTCATTAGAAATCCAGCGGTGACTTTGAACAAACTCTCCATTGACTTTCTATGGAGAGTTTTCAGACTTTGTGTTGGTCTGAGGAGATTTGCCAAAATTCTATAAATCCCACAACAATGATAGTGACATTTTCTGAAAGCCAGCAAAAATACCTACGTTTTGATGTATAATTTGTGGAAGTTAAGTGAAAATTGAGCAAGTAGCAAGAAGTTGTTCGAACATGAAGAGAAGACTGCAAAACTTACAGTGGCACACTGGAAGCCAAGTGCATAGCAACCATAACAACGCATGTATTTTGTGAAAAATCACAAAGATGAAACTCAAAACTTAAAGAGGGATAAGATGAAAACGGTAACAGATATGAAAAAGCTGAATCATTCATGAATAGCCCAATAATTTGTGAACATTTTAAAATTTGAATGGTTGTTCTAGGCGAAAGTATGAGAAAGTAGTTAAGTTTCAAAAAAGAGTAAGTTTTAGCAGAATTGCGGAAGTTTCCCATTCATTTCAATGGGACAAAAAAAAAGCATAAAAAGCTTAATATTTTAAAAAGTATAAGAGCAGAAAATAGCAAAAGTCATAGCCGGAATTAGCAGAAATAGCAGAATAGTTTAAAATTTGAATGGCAAAAATCGGCTGAAAATTGTGGAAGTAGATAAGTGCCAAAAAACGTACGGAAGCAACTATAAGAACTAGAAAAATTTGCATTTCCTGCGAAAATGCAGTGTGGATGCTTTAAAGCTGAAGCTTTCTGCTGAAACTAGCTGAAAAAGCTGAAAAGTTGCAGAAATTGTATAAACTTTGCAGAAGCAAAGGAACTTTGCTAAAATGTAGTAACTTAGCAATATCTTAGAGGAAACATAATACTTGGCAGAAATACAATAGCATAGCAGAACTTAGCAGAAATATTGTAACTTACCAGAAACACGATAACTTCTCAAAAATACAAGAATTTAGGAGAAATAGTATAAGATAAGAGAAAGAATATATTTAGCCAAACATTCTTAAACATTATAGAAATACTATGATTTAGAGAAACAGTACAACATAGCAAAAATGCTGTAATTTGACAGAAATACTACATTTGGCAGAAATACTATATTTAGCACAAATCTTATAAAATAGCAGAAATAGTATCATTTAGCACAATAGTAATAACTTAAACAGAAAAATTGGAAAAGCAAAATGGACAGCTGAAAAAATGCTGAACATGCTAAGGATCCTTCAAATGTACTTGTTAAATGAAAAAAATCGGCAAAAAAAAAAGTATAACAGTCACACAATCACAAATATAGATACATATGGAAACACACATGCACAGAGAGACACACACAGGATCAAATTCAGTCAACCAGTCTAAATATATTGAATTTAAATCATACAATAAGATGCTCCCATAAAAAGGCTCTCTCTCCCTCTCTCTCTCTCTCTGTCACACACACACACACACACACACACACACACACACACACACAGAGCCTAAAGGGAACAGTATTTGTGTCATGGAGTAACAAGAATCTGAGGTCCATATTAGAAAAGCTGCTAAAATCATAAAAGTTTGCAGAATGGTAATAAATGATGAACATGAATTAGTCGTCTGTGATAGTGTATTAATTTGTACGGAAAAAAAACATGTTGACCAAGGTGTAATTGAACCCACGACCTTTGGGTTGCAGACCTGTGTCATTACCAACTGCGCCACTGGGAAAGAGAGCAAGCGCCTGGAAAACAGGGTGATGAGCAGTCAGAATCAGATCGCGGTGACAGGTGAAAAACGCCGTTTTTTGGAGTTACAAAACGTCGTGTAACTCAAAAACTAGGTGGACTAGAAGCATAATTCTTGTACTGGGTGAATCAGCGAACTTTGGTGTACTTTGACTGTGATTTGCATTGCTCTTTGTACATCTGTCGCTGAGATATGACGAGAGAAGAAAGGGCAGACCTCAGATATGATTGGCTGGCTGGGAAGCCGTGCAGGCCCTGATATGTAAATTTGAATGTCTCAGTCCTCACAGAAGATTAGCTGCCTGGGGACCTGGCAGACATATATAGAAATACTATGATTAAGCATAAATACTACATTTAGCAGAAATACTATATTAAGCACAAATCCTATAAAAAGCAGAAATACTATATTAAGCAATATAAATATCCTATAAAAATCCTATAAAAAGCAAAAATACTGTACTATGATTTGGTAGAAAAACTATAATTAATCCGAAATACTATATTTGGCAGAAGTACTATATTTAGCACAAATCTTATAAAATAGCAGAAATATTATCATTTAGCACAATAGTAATAACTAACAGAAAAATTGGAAAAGCAAAACGGACAAAAAAAAAGATTGAACATGCTAAGGGTCCCTCAAATATACTTGTTAAATGAAAAAATCAGCAAAAAAAACATGTACCAGCCAAAAAAAAATCACAAATGTGGACACATATGGAAACACACATGCACAGAGAGACACACACACAAGATCCAATTCAGTCAACCAGTCTAAATATATTGAATTTGAATCTTACAATGAGATCATCCCATAAAAAGCGCTCTCTCTCTCTCTCTCTCTCTCTCACACACACACACACACACACACACACACACACAGAGCCTAAAGGGAACAGTATTTGTGCCATGGAGTGTTAACAAGAATCTGAGGTCCATATTAGAAAAGCTGCTAAAATCATAAAAGTTTGCAGAATGGTAATAAATGATGAATATGAATTAGTGGTCTGTGATAGTGTATTAATTTGTACGGAAAAAAAACATGTTGACCAAGGTGTAATTGAACCCACGACCTTTGGGTTGCAGACCTGTGTCATTACCAACTGCGCCACTGGGAAAAGAGAGCGAGTGCCTGGAAAACAGGGTGATGAGCAGTCAGAATCAGATTGCGGTGTGAGGCGAAAAACGCTGTTTTTGGAGTTACAAAACGTCGTGTAACTCAAAAACTAGGTGGACTAGAAGCATAATTCTTGTACTGGGTGAATCAGCGTACTTTCGTGTACTTTGACTGTGATTTGCATTGCTCTTTGTACATCTGTCGCTGAGATATGACGAGAGAAGAAAGGGCAGACCTCAGATATGATTGGCTGGCTGGGAAGCCGTGCAGGCCCTGATATGTAAATTTTATATGTATCAGTCCTCACAGAGGATTAGCTGCCTGGGGACCTGGCAGAAATATATACAAATAGTATGATTAAGCATAAATACTACATTTAGTAGAAATACTATGTTTTAGCACAAATACTATAAAATGGCAGAAATACTATAATTAAGCAGAAATACTATATTTGGCAGAAACACTATATTTAGTACAAATCTTATGAAATAGCAGAAATAGTATGATTTAGCAGAAATGCTGTATTTGGCACAAATCTCATAAAATAGCAGAAATAGTATGATTTAGCAGAAATGCTGTATTTAGCACAAATACTGAAAAGCAGCAGAAATGGTATGACTTAGCACAACAGTAATAACTTATAGAAAAATTGGAAAAGCAAAATGGACAGCTGGAAAAATCCTGAACATGCTAAGGGTCCCTCAAATCTAATTGTTAATTGAAAAAAAAAATCAGCAAAAAAAGTATAACAGTCACACAATCACAAATATGGGCACATATGGAAACACACATGCACAGAGAGACACACACAGGATCAAATTCAGTCAACCAGTCTAAATATATTGAATTTAAGTGATATAATAAGATGCTCCCATCAAAAGGCTCTCTCTCGCTCTCTCTCTCTCTCTCTCACACACACACACACACACACACACACACACACACACACAGAGCCTAAAGGGAACAGTATTTGTGCCATGGAGTGTTAAGAAGAATCTGAGGTCCATATTACAAAAGCTGCTAAAATCATAAAAGGTTGCAGAATTGTAATAAATGATGAATATGAATTAGTGGTCTGTGATAGTGTATTAATTTGTAGGGAAAAAAAAACATGTTGCCCAAGGTGTAATTGAACCCACGACCTTTGGGTTGCAGACCTGTGTCATTACCAACTGCGCCACTGGGAAAGAGAGCGAGTGCCTGGAAAACAGGGTGATGAGCAGTCAGAATCAGATTGCGGTGAGAGGCGAAAAACGCCGCGTTTTGCAGTTACAAAACGTCGTGTAACTCAAAAACTAGGTGGACTAGAAGCATAATTCTTGTACTGGGTGAATCAGCGTTTTCGTGTACTTTGACTGTGATTTGCATTGCTCTTTGTACATCTGTCGCTGAGATATGACGAGAGAAGAAAGGGCAGACCTCAGATATGATTGGCTGGCTGGGAAGCCGTGCAGGCCCTGATATGTATTTGTATGTATCAGTCCTCACAGAGGATTAGCTGCCTGGGGACCTGGCAGAAATATATAGAAATAGTATGATTAAGCATAAATACTACATTTTTAGAAAAACTATATTAAGCACAAATCCTATAAAAATCAGAAATACTATATTAAGCAATATAAATATCCTCTAAAATCCTATAAAAAGCAGTAAAACTGTACTATGATTTGGTAGAAAAACCCTAATTAATCAAAAATACTAAATTTGGCAGAAATAGCAGAAACACTATATTTAGCACAAATCTTATGAAATAGCAGAAAGAGTATGATTTAGCAGAAATGCTGTATTTAGCACAAATCTCATAAAATAGCAGACATAGTATGATTTTGCAGAAATGCTGTATTTAGCACAAATACTGAAAAGCAGCAGAAATGCTATGACTCAACACAATAGTAATAACTTAAATAGAAAAATTGGAAAAGCAAAATGGACAGCTGAAAGAATCCTGAACATGCTAAGGGTCCCTCAAATGTAATTGTTAAATGAAAAAATCAGCAAAAAAAAAAGTATAACAGTGACACAATCACAAATATGGACACATATGGAAACACACATGCACAGAGAGACACACACACAGGATCAAATTCAGTCAACCAGTCTAAATATATTGAATTTAAATCACATAATAAGATGCTCCCATAAAAACTCTCTCTCGCCTCCCCTTCTCTCTCTCTCTGTCACACACACACACACACACACACACACAGGAGAGACAAGCAAGTTTCTAGGTCAGTCAAGCAGCCTGGGAGCTGCTAAATTTGAATCCACCAATCAGAGAGGCTGTGTACTTTTTCCCGCCAAAACAGGTGCAGCCGTTTTACACACTCAGCACAGAGAGAGACAGGATTTCTGCAGTGTATTTCTCATAGTGAGGATTCCTCTCAAACAAATGGCCATAATTTCCTAACCGTAGGGGCTAGAACGGTCATTCTTACAACCGTTTTGTTCAGAAGAGATGGGGATCTTCAAGTGTTAACAATTTATCATTAAAATATGAATTATTAAAGATATTTGACTTGTAATGCACCATAACTGAGTAGAGGCGAAGCAAAACTGCCTTGACCTGCCCTCAAACAACGCTTTCTAACTCTAAATCTATTTGAGTATCGATATCATTCTTTCACCGTAAGAGACAGCAGGCTTTGGTGAACAGTCATGGAAATTTTCAGGTCTTTGTGGAAATCTATCAAAAGATATGACGAGAGAAAAAAGTGGTTCATTTCCAGAGTTTGAAAGCTGAAGAAATCTGAGCGAAGGACGAATTTCCTACCCTCAAACAAGTCTAACTCATTTCAGAACGGTAATAGGTGAGAAAAAAATTCTTGAATTGTGAGCGTCAGGAGTGTCTGAAGATATACGGGGACAAGCCTCATGTTTTAACCCGCTTCGTTAAGGAGATATGACGATTCGAATATGCCTCTCATTAGAGAAATCAAGCGATGATTTTGAACAAACTCTCCATTGACTTTCTATGGAGAGTTTTCTGACTTTGTGTTGGTCTGAGGAGATTTGCCAAAATTCTATAAATCTCACAACAATGATAGTGACATTTTCTGAAAGCCAGCAAAAATACCTACGTTTTGATGTATAATTTGTGGAAGTTGAGTGAAAATTGAGCAAGTAGCAAGAAGTTGTTCGGACATGAAGAGAAGACTGCAAAACCTTCAGTGGCACACTGGAAGCCAAGTGCATAGCAACCATAACAACGCATGTATTTTCTGAAAAATCACAATTTTGCAACTCAAAACTTAAAGAGGGATAAGATGAAAATGGTAACAGATATGAAAAAGCTGAATCATTAATGAATAGCCCAATAATTTGTGAACATTTTAAAGTTTGAATGGTTGTTCTACGTGAAAGTAGGAAAAAGTAGTTAAGTTTCAAAAACAAGCAAGTTTTAGCAGAATTGCGGAAGTTTCCCATTCATTTCAATGGGACAAAAAAAACCATAAAAAGCTTAATATTTTAAAAAGTATAATAGCAAAAAATACCAAAAGTCATTGCCGGAATTAGCAGAAATAGCAGAATAGTTTAAAATTTGAACGGCAAAAATCGGCTGAAAATTGTGGAAGTAGATAAGGTCCAAAAAACGTACGGAAGCAACTTGAAGAATAAAGTATAAAGTATAAAGTATAAAGAATAAAGAGAAACAGGAACTCAATAGTGTGGATGCATAAAGCATCCACACAACTAGAAAAATTTGCATTTCCTGCGAAAATGCTGTGTGGATGCCTTAACGCTGAAGCTGTCTGCTGAAAAGCTGAAAAAGTTAAAAACTTGCAAAAAGTTACATGGCGGTGAAGAAACTGAAAATTCTGCTGAAAACAGGTGAAGAACCAGAATATGTTTGCTGAAAAGTGGTGAAAACCCAAAAACTTCTACTGAAAGGGGTAAAGACAGGGAAATTTTTGCTAAAAAAAAAAACATTGCCCTAAGCAGGATTCGAACCTGGCCCTCCAGGTCCTAATGCAGCGACTTATCTCACTGAGCCAAAGTCATTCTGACAAAGAAGAGGTGGAGAGACTGACAATTCTGCTAAAATGAGCAGAAGCTGCTGAGAATTATGCTGATAACAGGTGAAAAGGCTGAAAATTTTGCAGAAAAGAGGTAAATCAGCAGAATAGCTGCAGAAAAGAGGCAGAACAAAAGAGAAAACTGAAAACAGGTTTTGCCATGACCAGGATTTGAACCTGGCCCTTCTGGTTTCAAGGCAGCTGCTCATCTCACTGAACCAAACTCATTCTCACAAAAACAAGAGATGGAGCAACTGACAATTTTGCTAAATGAGCAGAAGCTGCTGAGAACTGTGCTGAGAAGAAGTGAAAAGGCTGAAAATTTTGCAGAAAAGAGGTGAATCAGCAGAATTTCTGCAGAAAAGAGGTAAAGAAGCAATAAGTTGCGCCTAAAAGAGATGAATCAGGAGAATTTCTGCTCAAAAGAGGTTTTTTCTGAAAACAGCTGATATTTGTGCTAATAAGAGGTGAAAAGGCTGAAAATTTTGCAGAAGAGGTGAACATACTTCACACTGTGTACATTATAACATACCATAATAGACCCATTTCTGTAATATACTTACACATCTCTATTATTGCTAATTTATATTGTAATATATCTATATCACGACTAAAGCACTTTCTGGATGGATGCAAACTGCATTTCGTTGCC
Source organism: Oreochromis aureus (assembly GCF_013358895.1). NCBI lineage: Eukaryota > Metazoa > Chordata > Actinopteri > Cichliformes > Cichlidae > Oreochromis > Oreochromis aureus. The sequence continues at coordinate 116,350 of NW_024108898.1, forward strand.
CTGTACCTGTGACATGTGCAATGACAATAAAGTTGAATTCTATTCTATTCTATTCTAATAAGCAGAATTTGGGCTGAAAAGAGGTTTTTGCTGAAAACAGCTGAAAAAGCTGGGATATGTGCTGAAAAGTGGTGAAAAGGCTGAAAACTTTGCTGAAAAGAGTTCAATCAGCAGAATTTCTGCTGAAAAGAGGCAGAAGGTTCTGTATGTAGAAAAAGAAACACTGTTGAACCATGTGTGAAATAAATAAAGAAATGAAATGAAAGAACAACCTGGTTCTGCTCAAATTCACCAATCAGAGGTACTGCCTCTGTCTGCTTCATCAGGCTGTGTACTTGTTTCTGCCATGGGCGTTAACAAGAATCTGAGGTCCATATTAGAAAAGCTGCTAAAATCATAAAACTTTGCAGAATTGTAATAAATTAGCAATATAAATGACAGGTCTGTGATAGTGTATAAATTTGTAGTGAAAAAAAAAAACGTGGAGCAAGGTGGGATTGAACCCACGACCTTTGAGCTGCAGAGCCGTGTCATTACTGATTGCGCCACCTGGAAAGGGGTCGGCGGTCTGAAAGACAGATACTTGGGCAGTCAGAAAATAGATCGCGGTGAGAGACGAAAAACGCCGTTTTTTGGAGTTACAAAACGTCGTGTAACTCAAAAACTAGGTGGGATAGAAGCATAATTCTTGTACTGGGTGAATCAGCGGACTTTGGTGTACTTTCACTGCGATTTTCATAGCTCGTTCTACCTCCGTCGCGGAGATATGACGAGAGAAGAAACGGCTTCATTTCCAGAGTTTGAAGACTGAGAGAAGGACAGATTTCCACCCCTCAAACAAACGTAATTCATTGCTCAACGGTAAGATAATTGTAAAAACTGCTTCCACTGTGAGTGTCAGCATTGTCTGAAGATATATTGGCACAAGCCTCATGTCCTAACTTTGCTTTGTTAAAGAGATATGGCGATTTTAAAATGCCTCCCGTTACAGAATTTCAGCTCTGAATTTCAAAACCTCCCCATAGACTTTGAATGGGGAGTATTGAGACCTTGTGTCACTCCGAGGCAAATTGCAAAAAAACGGTAAATCTCACAATAAAGATAGTGACATTGTCTGAAAGCCAGCAAAAATACCTACGTTTTGATGTATAATTTCTGGGGTTGAGTGGAAATTGAGTCAGTAGCAAGAAGTTGTTTAGACATGAAGAGAAAATTCAGAATGGACCAGCACTCACTCTGACTTAATTGCATAGCAACCATAGCAACGCATGTATTTTCTGAAAAATCACAATTTTGCAACTGAAAACTTAAAGAGGTATAAAATTAAAACGGTAGAAGATCTGAAAAAGCTGAATCATTCAGGAATAGCCCAATAGTCTGAGAACATTTTAAAGTTTGAATGGAGTTTCTAGGTGAAAGTATGACAAAGTAGTTAAGTTTCAAAAACAAGCAAGTTTTAGCAGAATTGTGGAAGTTTCCCATTGATTTCAATGGGACAAATTAAAGGAAAAAGTGTAATATTTAAAAAGTATAACAGTAATAAACACCAAAAGTCATAGCCGGCATTAGCAGAAAGAGCAGAACAGTTTAGAGTTTGAACGGAGAAAATCGGCTGAAAACTGAGGGAGTAGATAAGTGCCAAAAAGTGTACGGAAGCAACTAGGGGAATAATAACTAGAAAAATTTGCATTTCCTGCGAAAATGCTGTGTGGATGCCTTAACGCTGAAGCTGTCTGCTGAAAAGCTGAAAAAGATGAAAAGTTGCAAAAAGTTGTATGGTGGTGAAGAAAAAACCATTGCCCTGAGCAGGATTCGAACCTGGCCCTCCTGGTCTCAAGGGAGCCACTGATCTCACTGAGCTAAACTCACTCTTACAAAGAAGAGGTGGAGAGGCGGTCAATTCTGCTGAAATGAGCAGAAGCTGCTGAGAATTGTGCTGATAAGAGGAGAAAAGGCTTAAAATTTTGCAGAAAAGAGGTGAATCAGCAGAATTTCTGCTGAAAAGAGGTGAAAAAGCAGAAAATTGCGCTGAAAAGAGATGAATCAGCAGAATTTCTGCTCAAAAGAGTTTTTTCTGAAAACAGCTGAGATTTGTGCTAATAAGAGGTGAAAAGGCTGAAAATTTTGCAGAAGTGGTGAATAAGCAGAATTTGGGCTGAAAAGAGGTGAAAATTCTGCTGAAAAGAGTTCAATCAGCAGAATTTCTGCTGAAAAGAGTTCTGCAGAACTTTTCAGAATTCTGCTGAAAAGATGTTTTACTGAAAATAGCTGAAAAAGCTGGGATTTGTGCTGAAAAGTGGTGAAAAACTGAAAATTCTGTTGAAAACGGGTTAAAAGCTGAAATTTGTGTTTGAAAAGTATATAAAAGTTTAACTGTTAACTGAAAGAAATGTTGCCATAAGCGGGATTTGAACCCGGGCCTCCCAGTCTGAGAACGGACGCTCATCTCACTGAGCTAAAACACAGGTCAACCCAGCAAGGAAAATCAGTGAGGCCACTGATAATATGGCAGAAATGGGCAAAAAATATTGCAAAAAAAATTCAATATCTCAAAAAGTATAGAAGTTATGAGCACCAAAAGTCATTGCCGGAAAGAGCAGAAAGAGCAGAATTTTTTAAAGTTTGAATGGCGAAAATCGGCTGAAAACTGAAGGAGTAGTTAAGTGCCAAAAAGTGTACGGAAGCAACTAGAAGAATAACTAGAAAAATTTGCATTTCCTGCGAAAATGCTGTGTGGATGCCTTAACGCTGAAGCTGTCTGCTGAAAAGCTGAAAAAGATGAAAAGTTGCAAAAAGTTGTATGGTGGTGAAAAAAAAAAATTGTCACCCTGAGCAGGATTTGAACCTGGCCCTCCTGGGCTTAAGGGGGCTATTCATCTCACTGACCCAAACTCACTGTCACAAGGAAAGAGATGGAGAGACTGAAAATTATGGTAAAATGAGCAGAAACTGCTGAGAATTGTGCTGATAAGAGGTGTAAAGGCTGAAAATTTTGCAGAAAAGAGGTAAATCAGCAGAATTTCTGCAGAAAAGAGGCAGAACAAAAGAACAAAAGAGAAAACTGAAAACAGGTTTTGCCATGACCGGGATTTGAACCTGGCCATTCTCGTCTCAAGGCAGCTGCTCATCTCACTGAACCAAACTCTTTCTCTCAAAAACAAGAGATGGAGAATCTGACAATTTTGCTAAATGAGCAGAAGCTGCTGAGAATTGTGCTGAGAAGAAGTGAAAAGGCTGAAAATTTTGCAGAAAAGAGGTGAATCAGCAGAATTTCTGCAGAAAAGAGGTAAAGAAGCAATAAGTTGCGCTGAAAAGAGATGAATCAGCAGAATTTCTGCTCAAAGGCGGCTATTCATTTCCCTGAGCCAAAGTCATTCTTACAAAGAAGAGGTGGAGAGACGGACAATTCTGCTGAAATGAGCAGAAGCTGCTGACAATTGTGCTGATAAGAGGTGAAAAGGCTGAAAATTTTGCAGAAAAGAGGTGAATCAGCATAATTTCTGCAGAAAAGAGGCAAAGAAGCAGAAACTTGCGCTGAAAAGAAATGAATCAGCAGAGTTTCTGCTCAAAAGAGTTGTCTTTTTTCTGAATACAGCCAAAAACGCTGGAATTTGTGCTGAAAAGGGGTGAAAAAAAACGAAAATTTTGCTGAAAAGGGGTGAAGAAGCTGAAGAAGCTAAAGTATACTAAATCAAAGTATTTGTGCCAAAACATAGTGTTTCTGCCATATTGTGGTACTACTACATTACAACATGAATATGGATTAAAGATGAAAGAAACTGGCAACAAATTCCTCCACTACAAACCAGTCTGATACCACTTCTTTGCAGTGTTCACGTTTACTAAGGCACTACCCAAAAGGCGCCACAAGAGGGCACTCCAACACAAGAGAAGAGGTGAATGAGCAGAATTTCTGCTGAAAAGAGGCAGAAGGTTCTGTATGTAGAAAAAGAAACACTGTTGAACTATGTGTGAAATAAATAAAGAAATGAAATGAAAGAACAACCTGGTTCTGCTCAAATTCACCAATCAGAGGTACTGCCTCTGTCTGCTTCATCAGGCTGTGTACTTGTTTCTGCCATGGAGCGTTAACAAGAATCTGAGGTCCATATTAGAAAAGCTGCTAAAATCATAAAACTTTGCAGAATATTAATAAATTAGCAATATAAATTACAGGTCTGTGATAGTGTATAAATTTGTAGTGAAAAAAAAAAAACGTGGACCAAGGTGGGATTGAACCCACGACCTTTGAGCTGCAGAGCCGTGTCATTACTGATTGCGCCACCTGGAAAGGGGGCGGCGGTCTGAAAGACAGATACTTGGGCAGTCAGAAAATAGATCGCGGTGAGAGGCGAAAAAACGCCGTTTTTGGAGTTACAAAACGTCGTGTAACTCAAAAACTAGGAGGGCTAGCAGCATCATTCTTGTACTGGGTGAATCAGCGGACTTTGGTGTATTTTGACTGCGATTTTCATAGCTCGTTCTAACTCCGTCGCGGAGATATGACGAGAGAAGAAACGACTTCATTTCCAGAGTTTGAAGACTGAGAGAAGGACAGATTTCCACCCTCAAACAAACGTAATTCATTGCTCAACGGTAAGATAATTGTAAAAACTGCTTCCACTGTGAGTGTCAGCAGTGTCTGAAGATATATTGGCACAAGCCTCATGTCCTAACTTTGCTTTATTAAAGAGATATGGCGATTTTAAAATGCCTCCCGTTACAGAATTTCAGCTCTGAATTTCAAAACCTCCCATAGACTTTGAATGGGGAGTATTGAGACCTTGTGTCACTCCGAGGCAAATTGCAAAAAAAACGGTAAATCTCACAATAAAGATAGTGACATTGTCTGAAAGCCAGCAAAAATACCTACGTTTTGATGTATAATTTGTGGGGTTGAGGGCAAATTGAGCCAGTAGCAAGAAGTTGTTTAGACATGAAGAGAAAATTCAGAACGGACCAGCACTCACTCTGACTTAATTGCATAGCAACCATAGCAACGCATGTATTTTCTGAAAAATCACAATTTTGCAACTGAAAACCTAAAGAGGCATAAAATTAAAATTGTAGAAGATCTGAAAAAGCTGAATCAGACAGGAATAGCCCAGTAATCTGAGAACATTTTAAAGTTTGAATGGAGTTTCTAGGTGAAAGTATGACAAAGTAGTTAAGTTTCAAAAACAAGCAAGTTTTAGCAGAATTGTGGAAGTTTCCCATTCATTTCAATGGGACAAATTAAAGGAAAAAAGTGTAATATTTTAAAAAGTATAACAGTAATAAACACCAAAAGATATAGCCGGAATTAGCAGAAATAGCAGAACAGTTTAGAGTTTGAACGGAGAAAATCGGCTGAAAACTGGAGGAGTAGTTCAGTGCCAAAAAACGGGGCAGCAACTTGAAGAATAAAGTTTAAAACAGGAAAACAATAGTGTGGAAGCCCTTTAGGGCATCCACACAATAATAACTAGAAGAATAATAATAATAAAGAATAAAGAGAAACAGGAAAACAATAGTGTGGAAGCCCTTTAAGGGCATCCACACAATTTGCATTTCCTGCGAAAATGCTGTGTGGATGCCTTAACGCTGAAGTTGCCTGCTGAAAAAGCTGAAAAAGTTTAAAACTTGCAAAAAGTTATATGGCGGTGAAGAAACTGAAAATTCTGCTGAAAACAGGTGAAGAAGCAGAAAATGTTTGCTGAAAAGTGGTGAAAAGCCAAAACTTCTACTGAAAGGGGTAAAGACAGAGAAATTTTTGCTGAAAAAAAACATTGCCCTAAGCAGGATACGAACCTGGCCCTCCTGGTCCTAAGGCAGCAACTCATCTCACTGAGCCAAAGTCATTCTGACAATGAAGAGATGGAGAGACTGACAATTCTGCTTAAATGAGCAGAAGCTGCTGAGAATTGTGCTGATAAGAGGTGAAAAGGCTGAAAACTTTGCAGAAAAGAGGTGAATCAGCAGAATTTCAGCTGAAAAGAGGTAAAGAAGCAGAAAGTTGCGCTGAAAAGAGATGAATCAGCAGAATTTCTGCTGAAAAGAGTTTTTTCTGAAAACAGCTGAAATTTGTGCTGATAATACGGGAAAAGGCTGAAAATTTTGCAGAAGAGGTGAATAAGCAGAATTTGGGCTGAAAAGGGGTGAAAATTCTGCTGAAAAGAGTTCAATCAGCAGAATTTCTGCTGAAAAGAGTTCTGCAGAACTTTTCAGAATTCTGCTGAAAAGATGTTTTTGCTGAAAATAGCTGAAAAAGCTGGGATTTGTGCTGAAAAGTGGTGAAAAAACTGAAAATTGTGGTGAAAAGGGGTGAAAAAGCTTAAATTTGTGTTGAAAAGAGTTAAAAAAGTTTAACTGTTAACTGAAAGAAATGTTGCCATAAGCGGGATTTGAACCCGGGCCTCCCAGTCTGAGAACGGATGCTCATCTCACTGAGCTAAAACACAGGTCAACCCGGCAAGGAAAATCTGTGAGGCCACTGATAATATGGCAGAAATGGGCAAAAAAATATTGCAAAAAAAATTAAATATCTCAAAAAGTATAGAGGTTATGAGCACCAAAAGTCATAGCCGGCATTAGCAGAAAGAGCAGAATTTTTTTAAAGTCTGAACATAGTATTTATACTATAACATAGTATTTCTTCTAAATCCTAATATTTGAACCAAATGATAGTATTTCTGCCAAATCACAGTATTTCTGGTAAATCAGTGTTTGTGCCAAATCACAGTATTTGTACCAAATCATACCACTTGTGACAAATCATAGTGTTAGCTGAATCTGTGCTAAAACACAGTATTATTAGTATTTATACTAAATAATATTTTTTCTTACAAATCATAGCATTTGTGCTGAACCATAGAAAATTCTGCCAAATCATAGTATTTGAGCCAAATCATACAATTTGTGCTGAAACATTGATATATGTATGATTTATGATTTAGCAGAAACACTGGGACTTGGTAGAAATACTCTGATTTACATGAAATACTTTGACTTAGCAGAAATACTATAATCTAGCAAAAAGTACTACAGCATAAATTCAGAAATTCTATCATTGAGCAAAATTACTAGGATTTAGCAGAAATACTATGATTTGTCACAAATACTATGTTTTAGCACAAAAAATATGTTTTGGCTCAAAAACTTTTATTTTGCAGTTATACTATGATTTGGAAGAAAACTATGCTTTGGAAGAAATACTATGCTTTGGAACAAATACCATGATTTGGCAGAAATACTATGAGCAGTAATAATATAACATAGCAGAAATACTATTATTTGGGTGAATGCTATTGTTTGGCACAAACACTATGATTTAGCACTGTACAGAATGGTGTACGTCAGTTTAATGCTGGGTGGTGCTGCAATAGTAGCTATCCTCAGTCAGAAGGAGAGGCTGGCATCCAGGGATTAGATTACCACAGGTGGAGTTTATTGGCAGTCAGATGGATGTTACAGGGAGATATGGCATACAGTAGGAGGATGTGGAGGGTGATATGGTGTGGTTTCTATGATTAAGAACAGGGTATACATTACAACATGAATACGGATTAAAGATTAAAGAAACTGGCAACAAATTCCTCCACTACAAACCAGTCTGATACCACTTCTTGCAGTGTTCACATTTACTAAGGCACTACCCAAAAGGCGTCACAAGAGGGCACTCCAACACAAGAGATGACCTATGTACACTGATGCACTTAGTAACAGTCAGCCTCCTACTTAGCCACCACGTAATACAGCGATATTACAGTCTACAAATTCACATAAATATGATTTGGCAGAAATACTAAACTTTGGCACAAATACTATAATTGAGTACAAGTACTCTAAGATAACAGAAATACTATGATTTAGCAGAAATACAATGTTTTGCAGAAACACTGTAATTTCACTCAAATACTATGAGATAGCAGTAATACTAATTTGATTTGGCAGAAATGCTACGTTTTAGTACAAATACTATGACAAAGCAGAAATATTATGACTTAGAAGTAATACTATCACAAAAAGGATTCCTCAAAATACTATGAAATTGCAGTAATTCTATGGTTTGGCAGAAATACGGTACTTCATACAAATACAATGCTTTGGTACAAATACTATATTTTGGTTTGAATACTATGATTTGCAACAAATACTATGATTTGGCCTGAGTAGTATGATTTAGTACAAATACTACGAATTGGCAGAAATACTGTGACTTAGTAGTAATACTATAACATAACAGATATACTGTTATGTTGCAGACAGTCTATGTTTTTGCACAAATACCACAATATGGCAGAAATACTATGTTTTAGCACAAATACTATGATTTGGTATAAATACTATGTTTTGGCACATATACCTTATTCAGCAGATATACTATAACATAACAGAAATTCTACGACATAGTAGTAATACTATAAAATAACAGAAATATTAATTGGGCACAAATACTATAATTTGGCACAAGTACCATGTTTTGGCAAAATCCCATAATTTGGCACAAATACTATGATATGGCAGAAATACTATGATTGGGTACAAATACTATGATTGGGCAGAAATACTATGTTTCAGTACAAATACTATGATTTAGCAGAAATACTATGTTTTAACATAAATACTATTTTTTGGCAGAAATTTCTGCTCAAAGGTACTATTTCTGCCTTTTGGCAGAAATGCTGTAATTTGGCATAAATACTATGATTTGGGATAAATACTATGATTTGACAGATATACTATATTCAGCATATATACTATAACATAACAGAAATACTTCCACCTAGTAGTAATACTATAATATATCAGAAATGTCATGATTTGACACAAAAACCATGATTTGGCACAAATACCATGACTTGGCAAAAATACTATGATTTAGCAGAAATACTATGATTGAGCAGAAGTACTAAGATGTAGTAGAAGTACTTTGATTTAGCAGAAATACTATTATGGAGGAGTAATACTTTAACATGAGAGAAATATTGATACAGACACACATACACAGAGCGCAAAGTGAACAGGAGCTGTTAAGAGTCTGGGCTTGGTATATCTAGGTCAGTTAAATTAGCTGCACCTGCTGTAATCAGCCCTTACACACACAGACACAGAGAGAGGTGTGAGTTTTCTTCAGTGTATTTCTGACATTCAGGATTCCCCTCGAACAAATGGCCATAATTTCCTAACCGTAGGGGCTAGAATGGTCGTTCTGACACCGTTTTGTTCAGAAGAGATGGGGGAATCTGCAGGTCTTCTTAATTCAGAGATAAAATATAAATTATTGAAGATATATGACTTGTAATACACTGTAACTGAGTAGAGGCGAAGCAAAACTGCCTTGACTTGCCCTCAAACAACGTTTTGTAACTCTAAATCTATATGGAGCATCAAAATCATTCTTTCACCGTAAGAAACAGCAGGCTTTGGTGAACAGTCATGGGAATTTTCAGGTCTCTGTGGAAATCCATCAAAAAGATATGATGAGAGAAAAAAGTGCCTCATTTCCAGAGTTTTAAATCTGAAGAGATCTGAGCAAGGCATGAATTTCCTACTCTCAAACAAGTGTAATTCATGGCCAAACCGTAATAGGTGATAAAAAACTTTTTGAATTGTGAGCATCAGGAGTGTCTGAAGATATATTTGCACAAGCCTCATGTCTCAACTTTGTTTTGTTAAGGAGATATGACGATTTAAAAATGCCTCTCATTAGAGAAATACAGCGGTGATTTTGAACAAACTCTCCATTGACTTTCTATGGACAATTTTCAGACTTTGTGTTACTCTGAGGAGATTTGCAAAAAATCTATAACTCCCACAACAATGATAGTGACATTTTTTGAAAGCCAGCAAAAATACCTACGTTTTGATGTATAATTTGTGGGGGTTGAGTGGAAATTGGGCGAGTAGCAAGAAGTTGTTGGAACATGAAGAGAAAATTCAGAATGGATGAGTGTCCACTCTGAGTTAATTGCATAGCAACCATAACAACGCATGTATTTTCTGAAAAATCACAATTTTGCAACTGAAAACTTAAAGAGGTATAAGATTAAAACGGTAGAAGATCTGAAAAAGCTGAATCAGACAGGAATAGCCCAATAATCTGAGAACACTTTAAAGTTTGAATGGAGTTTCTAGGTGAAAGTATGACAAAGTAGTTAAGTTTCAAAAACAAGCAAGTTTTAGCAGAATTGTGGAAGTTTTCCATTCATTTCAATGGGACAAATTAAAGGAAAAAAGTGTAATATTTTAAAAAGTATAACAGTAATAAACACCAAAAGTCATTGCCGGAAAGAGCAGAAAGAGCAGAACAGTATAGAGTTTGAACTGAGAAAATCGGCTGAAAACTGAGGAAGTAGTTAAGTGCCAAAAAGTGTACGGAAGCAACTAGAAGAATAACTAGAAAAACTAGAAAAATTTGCATTTCCTGCGAAAATGCTGTGTGGATGCCTTAACGCTGAAGCTGTCTGCTGAAAAGCTGAAAAAGATGAAAAGTTGCAAAAAGTTGTATGGTAGTGAAAAAAAACATGTCGCCCTGAGCAGGATTGGAACCTGGCCCTCCTGGTCTCAAGGCAGCTACTCATCTCACTGAGCTAAACTCATTCTCTCAAAAAACAGGAGGAGAGACCGACAATTCTGCTAAAATGAGCAGAAGCTGCTGAGAATTGTGCTGAGAAGAGGTGAAAAGGTTGAAAATTTTGCAGAAAAGAGGTAAATCAGCAGAATTTCTGCAGAAAAGAGGTAAAGAAGCAATAAGTTGCGCTGAAAAGAGATGAATCAGCAGAATTTCTGCTCAAAGGTGGCTATTCATTTCCCTGAGCCAAAGTCACTCTTACAAAGAAGAGGTGGAGAGACGGACAATTCTGCTGAAATGAGCAGAAGCTGATAAGAGGTGAAAAGGCTGAAAATTTTGCAGAAAAGAGGTGAATCAGCAGAATTTCTGCAGAAAAGAGAGGCAAAAGAAGCAGAAACTTGCGCTGAAAAGAGATGAATCAGCAGAGTTTCTGCTCAAAAGAGTTGTCTTTTTTCTGAATACAGCCAAAAAAGCTGGAATTTGTGCTGAAAAGGGGTGAAAAAAATGAAAATTTTGCTGAAAAGGGGTGAAGAAGCTGAAGAAGCTAAAGTATACTAAATCAAAGTATTTGTGCCAAAACATAGTGTTTCTGCCATATTGTGGTACTACTACATTACAACATGAATACGGATTAAAGATGAAAGAAACTGGCAACAAATTCCTCCACTACAAACCAGTCTGATACCACTTCTTTGCAGTGTTCACTAAGGCACTACCCAAAAGGCGCCACAAGAGGGCACTCCAACACAAGAGATGAGCAGAATTTCTGCTGAAAAGAGGCAGAAGGTTCTGTATGTAGAAAAAGAAACACTGTTGAACCATGTGTGAAATAAATAAAGAAATGAAATGAAAGAACAACCTGGTTCTGCTCAAATTCACCAATCAGAGGTACTGCCTCTGTCTGCTTCATCAGGCTGTGTACTTGTTTCTGCCATGGGGCGTTAACAAGAATCTGAGGTCCATATTAGAAAAGCTGCTAAAATCATAAAACTTTGCAGAATTGTAATAAATGATCAATATAAATTACAGGTCTGTGATAGTGTATGAATTTGTAAAAAAAAAAAACGTGGACCAAGGTGGGATTGAACCCACGACCTTTGAGCTGCAGAGCCGTGTCATTACTGATTGCGCCACCTGGACAGGGGGGCGGCGGTCTGAAAGACAGGTACTTGGGCAGTCAGAAAATAGATCGCGGTGAGGCGAAAAAACGCCGATTTTTTTGGAGTTACAAAACGTCGTGTAACTCAAAAACTAGGAGGGCTAGCAGCATAATTCTTGTACTGGGTGAATCAGCGGACTTTGGTGTATTTTGACTGCGATTTTCATAGCTCGTTCTACCTTCGTCGCGGAGATATGACGAGAGAAGAAACGGCTTCATTTCCAGAGTTTGAAGACTGAGAGAAGGACAGATTTCCACCCTCAAACAAACGTAATTCATTGCTCAACGGTAAGATAATTGTAAAACTGCTTCCACTGTGAGTGTCAGCAGTGTCTGAAGATATATTGGCACAAGCCTCATGTCCTAACTTTGCTTTGTTAAAGAGATATGGCGATTTTAAAATGCCTCCGTTACAGAATTTCAGCTCTGAATTTCAAAACCTCCCATAGACTTTGAATAGGGAGTATTGAGACCTTGTGTCACTCCGAGGCAAATTGCGAAAAAACGGTAAATCTCACAATAAAGATAGTGACATTGCCTGAAAGCCAGCAAAAATACCTACGTTTTGATGTATAATTTGTGGGGTTGAGTGCAAATTGAGCCAGTAGCAAGAAGTTGTTTAGACATGAAGAGAAAATTCAGAACGGACCAGCACTCACTCTGACTTAATTGCATAGCAACCATAGCAACGCATGTATTTTCTGAAAAATCACAATTTTGCAACTGAAAACTTAAAGAGAGATAAGATTAAAACGGTAGAAGATCTGAAAAAGCTGAATCAGACAGGAATAGCCCAATAATCTGAGAACATTTTAAAGTTTGAATGGAGTTTCTAGGTGAAAGTATGACAAAGTAGTTAAGTTTCAAAGACAAGCAAGTTTTAGCAGAATTGTGGAAGTTTTCCATTCATTTCAATGGGACAAATTAAAGGAAAAAAGTGTAATATTTTAAAAAGTATAACAGTAATAAACACCAAAAGTCATAGCCATCATTAGCAGAAAGAGCAGAACAGTATAGAGTTTGAACTGAAAAAATCGGCTGAAAACTGAGAAAGTAGTTAAGTGCCAAAAAGTGTACGGAAGCAACTAGAGGAATAATAAAGAATAAAGAGAAACAGGAACTCAATAGTGTGGAAGCCCTTTAGGGCATCCACACAATTTGCATTTCCTGCGAAAATGCAGTGTGGATGCTGGAACGCTGAAGCTGTCAGCTGAAACTAGCTGAAAAGCTGAAAAGTTGCAGAAATTGTAAAAACTTTGCAGAAGCAAAGGAACTTTGCTAAAATGTAGTGACTTAGCAGAACTGCAATATCTTAGAGGAAACATAATGCTTGGCAGAAATACAATAGCATAGCAGAACTTAGCAGAAATATTGTAACTTACCAGAAACACGATAACTTCTCAAAAATACAAGAATTTAGGAGAAATTGTATAAGATAACAGAAAGAATATATTTAGCCAAACATTCTTAAACATTACAGAAATACTATGATTTAGAAAAACAGTACAACATAGCAGAAATGCTGTGATTTACCAGAGACACTGTAATATACTATGAATATTTTTATTTTATATGAATACTATGTTTTAACAAAAATACTCCAGTTTAGCACAAATATTATAACATAGCAGAAATACTATTCTATAGCAGAAATGCTATATTTAGAAAGAAAAATATAATATAGTAGAAATACTATGATTTAGCAGAAATCCTACAATATAGCTTAATAACAATGATTTAGAAGAGATACTATGATTGAGCAGAATAGTAATAACTTAAGTGAAAATATTGGAAAGGTAAAATGACAAGCTGAATAAAAAAAAGGAACATGGTTAAGTTAAGCTGAAAACTATTTGTTATTCACCTGTGAAAAAATAAAACAAAAATACATTTAGAAGAAAAACAAATAAGAACAGTCAACAGATACATAAGAAATCAAA